>NW_025334886.1:0-29872 GCF_020171115.1 Neogale vison | reverse complement strand
CCCAGGAAGGTGGGGGGGCGTGGGGCTGGGGGGGGGGGGCGCCCGGCAGGGGAGGGGCCGGCGGGCGGGCGGGCGGCGGGCGGCCGGCGCTCGGCGCTTCCTCGCGGCTGCGCTTCCTCCTAGCTCGTCGGCTGCATGCTGGCGGCGGCCGGAGCGGCGGGCGGCGGAGCGGGCGCGGGGCAGCGGCGGGGGCCGGGGCCGCGCGGGCGGGCGGGCGGGCGTGTCTCGGCCCCGCCGCCCGCTCGTGTGTACAGTACGTGTGTCTGGGCGGCCGTCCGCGGGCGAGTGTGCGGCGGGGGCCGCGGGGGCCGGCTCAGTTGAGAGATTGCAGAAGCCGCTCGGCGCCCGCGCGATTGGTCCCCGCGGGGTCATGTGCCCGCCCCTCTGACGTCAATGGCGGCAACGGCGGCGGCCGCCGCGGCTTCGGCCTCTCGCAGGCGGAGTCGGCCGCCGGGCGGGGACGCGAGGGGCAGAGGCGCGGCCCGACGGGAGGGGGCGGCCCCTGGGGAGGGGGCCGCGGCGGGCGAGCCCCGGCAGGCCCCGGGCCGGCCCCGCCCGGAACGTGGGGGTGGGCGGGGGCCGCGGGGGCGGGGCGCGTGACGTCACGCCGAGCCGCGCCCCCGCCGGTGCCCAGGCCGGTGCCCGGGCCGGTGCCCGGGCCGGTGCCCGGGCCGGTGCCCCGGCCGGTGCGGAGCGCTGCGGCCCGCCGGCCCCCGCCCCAGCCGGCCGGGATCGGGACGGTCAGCGCCCCGGGACGTGCGGACGCGGGCGGCCGACGTGCACCCAGGTGCAAACCCGGGGTCCGGGGTTGGGGAGGGGGGGTGGCCGGGCCGGGCTGGAGGGGCGGGGGCGGGGGCGGGGGCTGGACCACTTCACCTCTGACACCCCCTCCACAGCTCAGGCTGCCCACCCGGCTGGCTAGGTGGGGCCATAGGACAGGGATGGCTCCTCGAATTAAAAATGTCCTCTCAGCTCTCCGGTGATGAGCTCACACTGCCCTGTCTCAGCCTGCCGGGCTCTGAGAGCCCCCCGGCCTTTCACAGATGTCTGCGGGCCTCGGGCCCGTGTGGTCCTCAAGCGTCCCGGGAGTGGGGACAGACTCCCCGGCCCCCCTCATCCCCACCCCGGCCCCCCTCCTGGTGCCCCTCGAGTCTGACCCCTCTAGGAACCTAGACAACAAAGTCCCTCCCCAAAGTTCCTGGGCCCCTCCCCTTGTGCCTGAGCCCCAGCCGTGCCAGCTGCTTTGCCTCTCCCGTCAGACCAGCCCATTCATCCCTGCATGGGCAGGCCCAGCGCAGACTGGGAGAGGATCGTACAGGAAACACCCTTGTGTAAGGAGCCACAGTGTCACCTCGGAACTCCAGCTCTGAAACAAAAACGTCTTCTTTCTGCCATCAGGAGCGTCACCTAAAGCCACCCAGCGAACGCTCGCCACCTCCACGGGGCCTTCTCACGGCCACATGCTTCTGCCCTTAATACCATTTAAACCCCCAGATTTTTGCCCTTTTTGTTATGGGAAGGTGCCTCTGTAGTGATGACATGAGTGTATGATTGTGTGTTGAATTGCATGGGGAATGCTGGCCGCTTGCCCACAGCATCCCTGTGCTGGGGATTATCCCCTCCCCACCCTCTCCCAAGAGCAGGCAAAATGGAGGGGCTCCTGAAGGATTCTATCCCTGAGCCTGGCCAGGGGCGCCCAGGGCCCAGCATGTGCCCCGGGTCATGAGATGGGCAGAGCTGTTCCCTCCTCCTGGGCCCCGGGGAGAGGCAATTAAGTGAGAAAATGGGGAATTGGTCAACTCTCCACAATTCGCCGGCAAATTCTGTTCTTGAAATTCTGAAGTTTACAGCCCTGAGACAATCATCAAGCAAGAAAGGGTCCAGCCCACACCCCCACCTCAGGATATAGATGTGGCTTCAGAGCACAGTTGTGACCAAAACACGCAGGCCATCAAGGGGTGGGATTAGGCCGTTGTTCCAACCCATTGTGGAGCTCTTCCTGTATGCTAAGTGCTGTGCGTGCATACACCTGTTTCTTCTCGCAGCAACCATCATATACGTGCCATCACCATTCCCTCCGGCAGACAAGGGTACAGAGAGGCTGAAGCCAGGTTCACTAGGCTCATCAGGCTCGGAGTCTAGGACCTTAAAGCAATGTAAAGGCAATGACCATGCTGTGCTTGGGCTATAGGAATGGCAAGAGGACCCCTAATCTATACTGTGGCACTGGGGTACGTGTCCTGACTCCAGGAGGTCTTCAGGCGTCAGGTAAAGGACAGACGTGCTCCTGGAAGGGGAATGGCACATGCCAAGGTAAAGATATGGGAGACAGTCAGCCTGTCCAGGAAGCTGCATATGCATTTGCTAAGGCTTACAAAGTGCCCTGGGCTTACAGGGCAGAGGCCTAAGAGCTGAGAAGGGGCTGGGCAGGTAGTGCCCTGAAATGCAGGTCCAGGGACCAGACCTCCCTGTGAGAGCTGCAGAAAGCCGCCACGTAGACCACATGTGGGAGTGGCTTGTAGATGTCAGTTTCGTAAGGTCACTTGTCACAGCATGACATGGACAAGGTTTGCAGAGGGGCAGCCTGGAGACAGGGAAGTCCGTGGGGAGGCTGCGGAGAGGACCCAGGCAGGAGATGATGGGGGCCAGCATGGAGTCGTGGAGGAGGACAGCCAGAGCAGCTGCTGTCCACCTTCGGGACATCTGAGGACCCTCCTCTCCCCATTCAAGAGGCAAACTTGAGCAGAGTGAGATTTACGAGGGTGCGGAGAATCCCTGGTTTCTTCCGGCGCCCTTCCACACATCCTCAGCGCTGCTTGGTACTGTGGATGATTGGTGAATGTTACATAGGAAAGTTAGGATTAAAAATGAGCAGCATTCAAAGTGCCAGGTACTATGTGGGGCTTTCGTGTTCCTTCTTCTTCCTTCCTCCCAAGGAGCCTAGAAGGCAAGAATCACTATCATCCCCATCTTAAAGTGAGGAAGTGAAGACTCAGAGATGGTTAGACAACTGTGGGAATCCAGCCAAGATGTGAACCCATAATTCCGTTTGACCTGAAATTCCATGTTGTCCCAACTCCATCTTTGCAATTTTTTCCTGCACAGGTGCTCCGGGGGAAAGTGTTGAAATCAACCGATGTCATCCTTAAATATTATTTCTTGGTTTTCGTTTGAAGTCAGTGACACAGAGCCCCCACAATGCTCCAAGAGAGATCCATGAAGGCAGAATCCAGTGGTTTCTGGCCGGCGGAAGAGCTAGCTCAGTGCCTGCACACAGTCAGGCCTCAACAAATGGGCAGTGACTGACCAGTTGATAGTCACACTCACCTACTCCCTGGGGCTTAGGCATGTGCAGGCAATAGGACTGGGTCCGTGCATTGGGCAGCGTCGGTACTCTGTGGGTGATATGCAGAACCCCTTGCCTCCCACTGTCCTGAGTTCCTGACCTAAAAATCAAGGAGTCTAGCTGCCAGATTCCATCCGAAGCCCCCTCCCTGCAAGCCCCCAACCTCCATAGGAGATGCACGCTGGTTGAGTCTCCACGGATGGATCACAGGTTGTCCTTGAAGTCACTGGATCCAGACCCTCCAAAGGACAAGCCAGGCCCCTCCTGGGCCACACGGGTGGAGAGCCCACTCACTGAGGCAAAGCACAGTGCTGGGAGCTGGGGTTGTAGTGAACGGCAGTGGACTGCCGTGCGCTCTCGTCTCCGTTGCCAGTGCCTGAAGTCTCCCCCTGAGCTGAGAGGGGAAGGACAGAGCTGGCTGCCCCCAAAGGAATGCCATCAAGTGGCAAAGTCCCTGCTGGGGGAGGAGAACGTGGGACTGATGGCCGGCCCCGGGAGAGGTCCCCCACACCACCCTCTTCCAGCACTCCTGCCCCTTCTGGGGGACATGCCTAGAGCTGGGTGGTCTCCTCCTTGGCATGCTCCCCAGTGGAGAGCCCACCAGCCTCTGCCCAGCCCCCATCTTGCCCCACTCCAGCATGAAATGGTGCATGAACCCAACACCCTCTGCCCTCCAAGAGGGCAGGGTTCATTCCAGTTTTGCCCATCACTGTGCCCAGTGGTTTACTGGTAAATGTTTAACTGTCAGCTGACTGAAAGAGCATTTGGCTTCTCCGGTGGAAATACTCCCCCCACGGCAGTTTTCAGGCTCCCGAAGCGCATCACTGAACAGAAGTTGGGAAAAGATGCCACCCATTATAGGGTATGTCTGCCTGCAGATACCGCATGCCAGGATCACACCGCAAACAGTGGCTGAGGGGCCAGATTCGCCTTGTGGCTGGCAAAGCATAAAATACCATCTGGCCCTTTCACACATTTGGAGACCCCTGTAATAGACATCACCTTCAGAACAGAGATACTAATAGAAATAGAATAATTAGAAAGTGATGAGTTCTGGTACCTTTTAAAAATATAATTGTACAGTGGTTAACAACATAATAAAAATATGTATGTATATATCATTTAAGCTTGTTTAGTGGCTGTTTGACAACCAACTGGAAAAATTTCTGAAAAACCAACAAGCAGCTCTCCTGAGCCCGTGTAGGGTCAGCTCCAGTAAGCCTGTGTCTAGGACCTGGCCCGGAGGAGAAACACAGCATTGAATGGCTGGAAATCAAATGCCAATATTCAAACTGCTAGGCCACACTGCCCTGCTTCCTTCCTTCCTTCCTTCTTTCTTTTGATACCATTAAACACCTACCTATTTGTGCCTCCAGAGGGCCAAGGACTTGGCCAGGTTCCGTTAGTTCTTCTTTATCCGCAGGGGATACATTCCAAGACCCCCACACAGATAGTACCAAACCCCATATAGACTGTTTCTCCCCGCTCACAGATACCTATGATAAAGTTTCATTTATAAGTTGGGCACAGTGAGAGATTAACAACAATGACTAGTAATAAAATAGAGCAATTCTAATATACTGTGATAAAAGTTATGTGAATGTGGTCTTTCTCAAAACACCTTACTGAGCTGTGCTCCCTCTTCTTGTGCTGATGTGACACGATAAAATGACGGCATGAAGAGACGAGGTAAGTGATGTAAGCGATGACGCAGCATTAGGCTACTATTGACTTTTTTAAAAGATTTTTTTTTATTTGGGAGAGAGAGGGGCAGCGGGAGAGGGAGAAGCAGGCTCCCCACCGGGTAGAGAGCCAATGTGGGGCTGGATCTCAGGGACCGGAGATCGTGACCTGAGCCGAAGGCAGACACTTAACCGACTGAGCTACGCAGGTGCCTGCGCTACTGACCTTCTGACCATGTGTCACAAGGAGGATCTTCTGTTTCTGGATGGAAGTTGATGGCGAGTAACTGACAGCACAGAGAAGGGGGGCACTTGTGTGCTGCAGACCCAGCTCACACAAGATTCTGCCCTCACAGAGCTCCTAGCTGAGTGGGGGGAACCAGACACCCCTCCCTGCCAACCACCTCCCTCCCTGAAAAAGAAAAAAAAAAAAAAACCGAGGCGGAAAACCAACTCCTTGCCCTTCCATTTCCCAGCTGTATTTTGTTGATTTACCCTAAAGTGGGGTGGTAACGACCTTTTCCCAGATCGTAGACATCAAATGAGATCGTCGACGTTGGGCTCACGGCCTGGCACAAAGCAGGCACTTTGAATAAACAGTAGCTATCGGGCATGGCTACCGTCCGTGTGGAACCCACATTTCCCCTGGCCCTGATCCCTGGCTCTCCATCCAGCCCACAGTGTCCCGACCTTCCCCACCTGCCCCACGGCGGGGGCACAGACAGCGAGGCCTGATACAGCCTCGCTGCAGGGGTTTCCGGCCGCGGCACTACGGGCACCTGGGGCTGGAGAGTTCTTCCTGGGGGGCAGCCGTTGTGTGCGCCGGGGGGCACTGAGCAGCAGCCCGGTCTCTACCCACAGACACCCGCAGCAGCCGTGATCCGTGACAAGTACAATGTCTCCAGGCACGGCCACCGTCCCCTGGAAGGCTTAATCACCCCTCACCCCTGGCTGAGAAGCCCTGGTTTGAAGGAAGACATTTTCCCGCCCCTCAGCCCAGACGCGCTGCTCGCTGGGCATCCTGTAGGCTGCCATCTGGGGGACATTATATGGTCCACACTCACGCAGTGGCGTGTCCCTCCTCAGATGCCACCTCCCGGGGGCTGGAAACAACGCAGCCGGCTTTATCAGACTGTGAAGGAACACGGGGACCCACAGGAGGGAGTAAGTTGCCACCTGTGTTTCTGGAGCCAATTTCACGGCATGAGGCAATGCCAAGCACCAAAAGCAGGAGACAAGATTGTCCGTAAGTGGTCCCAATCCTGTACCTACCCATGGCGCTCTTTCTTCGGGGGCACTCTCGGGAAGCTCCGTCTGGAAACTCTGTCTCAAAACTGCACCAGCCCGGAGAGCATTTCCAAACCACACTTCTACGAGGCAAGACGCGCCAGCGTGATGGAACGCACGCTCCATCCCAGCGGCATTTAATGTACTGATCAAATAATAAGACGCGCCTGTTCTCCTGCTACGAGGAAAGGAGTCGTGTTTTCAACCCAAAGTCGGTGAAGAGCCTCCCCGCCTCTTCTGAGCTCATGTGAAGTCAGCTTGTTTTCTAGGCTTCTGGGCGGGGAGGGTGGGGGAGGGGTGGGAGCAGGTCTCCTCTTAGCAGCCTGTGATGCTGGGTAGTTGAATGACCGCGTGCAACACACACACACACACACACACACACACACACTTCTCTGGTTTCAGAGGGCAAAGCTGGGCATCTAAAGAACATGAAGTGCCATCCTCTTCCCCTTCCCTTCCTCGTTTTCACCAAATAATTATGCCTGAGGTTCATAAAAAGCATTACAGAGGATCGTGTGTTTATCTGGGACTATTCTTTCTAACACACAATCAGCCGATTGATTGATTGAGTTACCCACACACAACAGAACCTTAACAGTGGTCATCTCTGGAGTGACGGATTACAGGTCATTTTTTCCACTTCTTAAGTCCATGTTATTGAAGTATCATTTACGTGAAATAAAACACAGCCACTTTAAGAGAACGGGGTTGATAAGTGTCGAAGAAGGTATACACCCATGGAACCACCATCTCCATCAAGATAGCAATACAGAACATTCCCACAGCCCCAGAAAAGTTCCTCTGTCGCTCCTTTGAGCTGACCCCAGCCACCCGCTTCTCGTCCCAGGCAAAGCCTGCTCTGCTTTCTGTAACTATAGATAGTTCTACCCCTTCTTGAACTAAATAGAAAGAGAATCAAAAGAGGGGCACCTCGCTAGCTCAGTCGGGTAAGCAACCAGCTCTTGGTTTGGGCTCCGGTCATAATCTCAGGGTCCTGGGATCGAGCCCCGTGTCAGGCTGTTCACTCCACAGGGACTCAGCTTGAGAGTCTTTCCCTCTACCCTCCCCTCCTGCTCTCTCTCTCTCTCTCTCTCAAAACTAAGTGAGTGAATCTTTCAAATAAAATAAATAGATAAACAGAACCGAAAGATACATACTCCTTTGGGTCTGACCTCTTTGACTCAGCATGACTGTTTCTAAGCCTCATCCAAGCTTGTGGGGGTTTCATGGTCTCTTTTGTCGCCGACTTACTATGTCCATCACGTGGATGTAACATGGGTAAATGTTGTTTTCTTCTTTATGCTTTCTACCCCCCCCCAATATTTCTACAGGCCTGTGTTGATTTGCCTTAATTTTTTTAAAAAAAAGATCAGCACCATTTGTTTTTTGTTTTCTGTTTTCTTTTTTAAATGCACGGGGACTTTACAAAGAGCCCAAACGCCCGGCTGCTCTCGAGGCCCGTGGAAAGGGATGCCTGGCACCGCTACGCAGAGGACTGAAGGCCGCGGATCATATTTTTAAAAATAAAAACCACTGTGTTTTTCAGATTAATTGCATCGCTCTCCCACACCAGCCTTTGCGGTGAGCTGCTCAAATTGGCCAATTTAAATGTGACCTCACATCTTTCCCCTCCATCCGCGCGGAGTCCGTTGCTAAGAGGCAAGAAAGGAAGTATCGGGGGGAATGTGTTGCATGCGTGGAGTACCTGTCGCCGCCCCCCCCCCAAGCTTGCCCACATCCCCCTTCGCGCACTGGCCCCTCCAGACAGTGCTCAGGTGGACGAGAATGATGCTCTCTCTCCACGTGCAGAGCAGGAAGCTGAGGCGGACCCGCGTTTGTCTCAGAGCCCGCAGCAGGAGAGTGGGAGGACGCCCTCCAGGGGCTCCCGGGGGGACGGCAAGGGAGGCGGGTGGCACAGACTTTGGACGTGGATGCCCACTGGCCACCCTGCTTAGCTGAGCGACGCCACCCAACCCTCTTAAGTCTCTGACCCTCACTGTTCCTCCGCGAAACAGGGATCCCATAGTGACCTTCCCCATTGAGCTTGTGAGACGACGTGTGTGCAAGGCTGAGTAGGAAGTCCGTGTGCCCCGTCAGTGCTCGGCGGGAATGGCTTCTCACTCCCGGTCTGTTCTTTCTTCGATCATAGCACTGGTCTAGAACTGACTCCAGCTTGCCTGGCCACAGCGAAAGGAGGGGACATCCCCTGCAGCCCCAGCAGAGAGGGGAGAAGCCGGCGTCCAGATCTAGCCAAGATCTCGGCAGCAACAGAAGCCAGGGCAGCTTCACGAAGAGCACAAATCAGGGGTGCCTCACTGAACCCCAATGGCGTTTCAGAAAAGGCAAGAAACCAGGGCCCAGAGCCTTCTTTCTGCTTCGCGTGTCTGCATTTCTCTGTACCACCCTCCCCGACCCCCCTGCCCTGGGTCTTCTCGAAGATGTCACCTCAGTATGAGAGAAGGTAGCCATTTGGGAGACCAGCTGAAATCAAACTAGGATCTCGTTGGCCCAGTTCCAAGGGAAGGACTTGGTCAGCTCAGTTTGGATCAGATTCCCTCCCCCAGCCAGGGTCTGAGTCGAGTACAACCGACATGGTTGTTGACAGCCACTCCCTAAAGGTGGGAAGGATGGTCCTACAGGTCACGGTGAGCCAGACAGAAACCCCCGCCAAGAAATGTCTTATTACAAGTAACAACCACCTCTTTCATTGTGTTCCCCAACTATATGCATTTCTTTTTTTTTTTTTTTCAAACAGTGAAAAATGCTTTACTGATTTTTTTTAACTATAACTATGCCAGGAAAAAAATTATTAAAAATTAACAAAACATTGCAGGAACAAGATAAAAGTAATGGACTAATCTGTTTTAATTATAACGCAGTTTTTGAAAAAGGGGGGAAACTATGCCTTCATGTTGGTCTGGTGTAGTAATGAATGACAGTTTCCATCCTTAAACCTTAATTTTGTCAAAACAGATCTTCTGCCCATATTCATGTTTTGCCAGATTTGTCGATCTACCTTCCCTTCCTATGCATTTCTTTTTTTAAAGATGTTTTAACTTCTGTATTTGTCAGAGAGAGGGAGAGAAAGATAGCACAAGTGGGGGGAGAAGCAGAGCAGAGGGAGAAGCTGAGCAGGGAGCCCCTTGTGGGGCTCGATCCCAGCACCCTTGGATCATGACCTGAGCCAAAGACAGATGCTTAATCGACTGAGCCACCTGGGCATCCCTGCATTTCTTTCTTATTAATAATCATAACAAAAAACCACTATAGGGCTTACTGGGTGCCAGTCACTGGTTTAAGCACTTTGCCTGTGATGACGCTTTAATCCTCAGAAAAGAGCAATGAGATTTATTTTGTCCATTGTACATACAAGAACACCGAGGTACAAGACGTTAAGCAACTTGCCCAAGATCACACCTGCCTTCGGCCAGTCTGGTACCAGACCCGGTCTCTGACCATGTGTGTTACTATTTTAGCCCCAGTCATGCTTTTTTATAGTTCCTCTGTTAGCCCAAGTCTTTCAAAATGAGAGAAGCAAAAAAGGATGCGGAAGGAGAAGGTGTACTATGTGACATTTCACAGAAGCATGTAACAGGGGACAGTGGAGGATGCTGGGGGTTCTGCCGTTGGTCTCCCTGCGGCCTTCCGAGCTGGAGCGGGGGTGCAGGTGCGGTCACGCTGCCCGTGCCTCTCTGCACAGCCCTTGACTCTCCGCTGGCCTGCGACCACCTGGGGCAGGACCTGCAGCTTCTCCACCTCCTCCCCTGACCCTGCACAGAGCAAGTTCGTGGTTGTGGAGGAACGTGTGCCCCACCTCATGGCCCTCAAAACCCTTCTAGAAATAGGCAAAGAGCTCAGTCCAAATACGGCCGCTGCGAGACCTCAAGAAAAGGGGGTTTGTGGAAAGAATGTCCACGTGAGAACCCAGCCCACGAGGAGCCACCAGCCAGGCCTTGGGAGGAGCAGGCATCAACCGCGGGGTCTGCACAGAGCCTCCTGTCTCCCCTCGTTCTCTGTGATCACTGTGGGAGTCCGCTGGGCTCCTCATGGAACACAGCCTCCCCTGTGTGCCTGGTGCCAGGCCCCCACATAGCCACCTCACCCCAGGCTCCCAGGGCTAAATCATCACCATCTCCCACTTTCCCATCCCTAAAAGTCCACGTACAGAATCTCGTGACCTGGCTAGACTTGATCTGGCCAGGCCCCTGGGTCTCAGGTTGCAGGCCCAGGGCTCAAGCAGGAAAGCACCTTGCCTGATGTCTCCCCGAGAGAAGGGGCCAAGCCAGGACTCTGATCTGTCGGCGCCCGCATGAGCTCTGTGGGCTGCTGTGACAGAGCGGACCAAGGCTGAGTGCCTTGGACAACAGAAATGTATTAGCTCCAGCTCCAGAGGCTTCAAGCCCCAAATCAAGGTGTCAGCAGGCCTGGTGCCTTCTGAGGGTGAAGGAAAGGATCTGCTCTGGTCCAGCTCCTGGTAGCTCGCTGGCATTGTTCCTGGGCTTATAGATGCCCCCTCCCCCCCCCCCATCTCTGTCTTCATGGTCAAAGCGTTCTCCCTGTGCATGCCTGTGAGCAAAATTCCTCTTTTTGTAAGGACACAGTCATATTGGATCAGGGGCCCACCCTACTCTAGCATGACCTCATCTTCACTCAGTACATCTGTGACAATCCTATCTCCAAATAAGGTCACAGTCTGAGGTCAGGGGGGTTAGGACTTTGCCACCTAAGGGCCACTCCGTTCTGCCCGTAGCCAGTTCGCCCCACAACACGCCTCAGTCCCCAGGCTCCGGTCAGCCCCGGAGGGCGTCGCTCTTCCTGTTTTCTCTGGAACAGGCACGACACAAGTCTGCCCTACTGTCCTCAAGCTGACACCAGAGCAATGGTGATTCAAGGGGAGCCCCTGTGGGTGCCCGGGGCGGGACATGACTCGTCTCTGCTGGGGCACGTCCGGAGACTTCCTGCAGATGGGCAGCCCATTATCTGTGCTTCTGCCTCAGCTCTGGGTCCACGAGGCAGCGTTAGTGGCATGAAACCTGAACAGCACACACGGGGCTCAGGAACCCTTTCAGCATGCACCACGATGACCTGTGATTCAAAGCCAGCGGTGTGACCCCTGACCACATGGCTTCACCATGTTGCTGGCTGACAGGTGCCTGGGTCCTGGACCCATCATTCAGGCAAGTGGGTTATTTCGATATTTATTCACTTTCAGTTTTGTTTGGGTGAAAATCTGAAGCAGATTTTACCTAGAGGTTAATTGGCCAGATCGACCCTGAGCATTTCTAAAGCCCCGGATCTGGGTTCAGGGTGGAAAGTCGGCCCTGCCCATCCCTCCGGCCATGACAGACATCACCAATCCTCCGCGGACCCCTACCTGAGATCACAGGCCTGGAAGCGGCAGGGTGGGGACTGGAGTCCGGGACTGTGTACCCTGGAGTCTGTGTTCTTTTTGTATTTTGATTTGGTGACTCACAGTTTTGAGCCCATCCTTGCGTGCTGGCCTCCTCGTAAGGGAAAATGCTAAGGGGTCATCAGTGCGTCCAGATCCTAGCGGTCACGATCCCCTCCTTCACCGCCAAGGAGCAGTCAGCGAGACGGAACATTTGCCTTGCCAGAGCGGCAGAAACCACCAGGGGGTCTTCTGTCCACCCCTCCTATTCTGCAAGTGGGGGAAGCCAGGCTTCAGAGAAGGTAAGGAGCCTTACCAAGACCACGTGGGTGGCAAAGCCAGGCACTGAGCTCCTGACCCCTCACCCCAGAGCTCCTTCCGACGACTGCTTTTCTCCTCCAGGGGCTGATGGAGGACGCAGTACTTCTCATCCTGCTGATTGCTGTCCGAGTCCATGGTGTCGGCTCCCTGGGGAGGCTCACTTTCCTCTTTGTTCCCTCTGCCCCAACCCACTGAAAGCACACCGCGTGGTTCCTCCCTATCCCTAATGATGTATGCCTTTGCCTTCTCCCTCTCCTGGGATTCCTACAGCTCTCCCCCACGTCCCTTTCTTTCCTCTGGGCCCCCCTCCTGGTATCGCATCTCTCAGCCCCAGGGAAGGGGCCGATCCTGGCTCCTGCCCGCTATTTCCACGGAGCCCCTCTGGCT
This sequence comes from Neogale vison, assembly GCF_020171115.1. Taxonomy (NCBI): domain Eukaryota; kingdom Metazoa; phylum Chordata; class Mammalia; order Carnivora; family Mustelidae; genus Neogale; species Neogale vison. The sequence continues at coordinate 17,460 of NW_025334886.1, read as the reverse complement.
CTGGTTCCCACTCCCACGACCCCCTTGTTCTGCCACCTCCAACTGCCCACAGGGTCCTTCCTGGGGGCCTCATGGATGGGACAGGTCCAGCAATCAAGCTGAGCACACCCTTCTGCGTGGCCACAACCCAGGGCAGCTGTGAAAAGTCCTCACAGTCCAGGGACTTTTTAGAACTTCTTACCTTCTTTACAAAAATGATATATTTTCACTTGGAAAAATAATCAGATATTTGTAATTTTTAAAAAAAAGCAAATGAGGCACATCCGGGCAGCTCCGTGGGTTGACTATCCGACTCTTGATTTCAGCTCAGGTCATGATCTCAGGGTCATGAGCTCAGCGTGGGATTCTCCCTCTGCCTCTCCCCGCCAACAGTCTTTCTCTCTCACATAAATAAATAGAATCTTTAAAATAAATAAATAAATGAAGAAAGCAAGTCGTAATGGATATTAATTAAATGCCTACTATATTCTAAACACAATACGCATGTTAGCTCTTTTTATCTTCGAAGGAGAAATTCCACAGGACAAATGACACGGTTTCTTCAGCAAATAAACAGCAAAGAAAAAACATGGAGGGGGCTAGCATTTAGATTTAAAAAGACTTAAAAGTGCTTTCTGCTGTAGGGAGACACGTGAGCAGGCATAGTCACAGGTCAGCCCCTGCATCTGGGGCATTGTGCCGAGGACCCACAGTAAAATGTACCACCTTTGCTGGATGTTGGAACACTGGCCTAATAAAACACTGGGGGAAAGGATATATTAGCCAAATGTAATATGTGGCCCTTGCAGATCCTGATTCAAGCAAATCAAATTAAAAAGGCATTTATGGGACAATCAAGGATGATTAAACACTGATTAGGTATTAGACCATCTCAAGAAATGGTTTTTAAAAAACTTCTAGGCGTGGGGCACCTGGGTGGCTCAGTGGGTTAAAGCCTCTGCCTTCAGCTCAGGTCATGATCCCAGGGTCCTGGGATTGAGCCCCGCATGGGCTCTCTACTCTGCAGGGAGCCTGCTTCCTCCTCTCTCTGCCTACTTGTGATCTCTGTCTGTTAAATAAATAAATAAAATTAAAAAGAAAAAAAAGAAAGAAAACTTTTAGGCGTGATCATGGTGTTGTGGCGATTCTTTTTTTTAAAGAGTCTGGGATTCTCTTTAAATGAGCCAGCAGGCGGAAGTGCAGAGGAAACGCCATCGGCACTTACACTGAGGTTGGCTAGTGGAGGTCCATTGGATGATTCCTTCTCCTTTTGTGAGGGTTTGAAAATGCCCATAATAAAGAATTAAAAAAAAAAAAAAAAAGTCTGTCGGGGGAGGGGAGGTTTAGAGATGTCAGGTTACTTGCCTGAGATCAGTAAATCCCTTAATAGGGATTATAGACTGTTTCCTACCACACATACCATCTCCCATTCTCCACCCCCTGGTGAATATCCATCTAAAACTTCTTTGCATATAAAAGGATGTCGCATACCTTAAAATATATATGTGCTGCGTGACTCTATCCTTGCTTGACGCAAATTATGTCAGTGTGTCCTTAAGCAGATGTTTCTGACGTAGAACTGTGGAAAAGGAGCTAAGCCATAGAGCACTTCCTGAGCTGAGCGCTCTCTCCTGGGCCATTCAGAGGACACTCGCGGGGCCTCCAGCGTCATCCTCAGGGCCTGGGACTGTCCCCATTGTCACAGAAACGGAAACAAACTCAGTGAGGAGAAGTGGATCAGCCAAGGGGACAGAGCTAATAACTGAGAAGAAATTCAGGCACGTGTTTGAGGGTGTGACTGAGCAAGGCCTACCTGCCCGTCTCAGCTGGAACCCCAGGAGGGCAGCCATCTTGTCTGCTTCCCTCACCACCTCACCTGACAGGAGAAATCAAGATTTGCCCAACGGACAATGGAACTCGGAGAGGCAGGAGGCTCTCCGCCAATGAGCTAAACACCTTTTTAGAGAAAAACTGTGGTAAAATACACATAACCTAGAATGTGCCATCTTGCCCATTTTTTTTTTTAAAAGATTTTATTTATTTATTTATTTGAGAGAGAGAGTGTGAGAGAGAGAATGAGCATGTGAAGCGGGAGGGTCAGAGGGAGAAGCAGACTCCCTATCCAGCAGGGAGCCCGATATGATGGGACTCGATTCCGGGGCTCCAGGATCATGACCCGAGCTGAAGGCAGTCGCTTAACCAACTGAGCCACCCAGGCATCCACCATCTTGCCCATTTTGAAGTGTACAGCTCTGTAACGTTAAATACATTCACAACATTGTACAACCACCACCGCCACCCATCTCCAGAACTTTCTCATCTTCCTAGCCAAAACTCTGTCCCCATGAACTGTGAACCCCTCACGCCACCCACCAGCCCCTGCAGCCACCATTGATTGGACTGCCCTGGTCCCTCGGAGAAGTGGACTCACACGGTATTTGTCCTTCAGTGGCTAGCTGATTTCACTTCGCAGAATGTCTTCAAGATCCATCCGGTTGTAGCGTATGTCAGAATTGAGGTGAATCAAGATTATTCCTTCGTTCATATACACCGCATTTCATTGATTCGTGTATCCATCATTGGACATGTGGGTTGTTTCTACCTTTTGACTATTGTGTGTCTAGTGCTGCTATGAACATAGGTGTGCACACATCTCTTTGATGCCCCCCCTTTTTTGTTTGGGTAGATATCCAGGGGTAGGACTGCTGGATCATATGGCTGTTCTTTTTCTCAAGGAATCCTTCCGGGTCCATTTTTAGGCTGTGCTTTTCATCTAGTTACGAGCTCTTCCATGTTACCATGTTTTCGTGATTTTGGTGGCCAGTTGTGGTCCCGATGAGGTGGATCTCCTATATCCTCCTTCCTGTCTCTGTCTGGTTCACCCAAGTCGACCTAGCTCTCATGACTCAGCTTCAGGGACTTGGACTAGCTTAGGGTGCCCAATGGCAACTGGGATTTCCCTTCCTAATCGACCCCTTCCTAATCTACCTTAGATGATCCTTTGGGAGGTCACGTTGGAATGTTCCCTCCTCACTCTGGAGTGGGCAACGACCACAGTATCCTTCTCTGCCCTCTCCCTCCAGTGACTGACTACTGCTACGTCTATCAGTAAGTCTGCATGATCAAATATTACTCAAGTAATTAAGTAATTACCTCCTCCCCTGGGGGCTCTTTCCAACTTTTCAATATTATTAACAAAACAATGACAAAGGGAGGGTTTTGTTTTGTCTTGTTTTGTTTTGTTTTTAATGCTGTTGAACCAGTTCCTTAAGATTTATTTCTGGGGATGGGATAAGACATCACTGGATTTCGGGTTGGGAGGAAGAAATGAAAGAAAATGGCGGAACCGGGCGCTGGTCAGTGAGCAAGGGGCCCAGCGGAAGTGTACGTTGGTGAGGGACATCGGTGTCGCTTGCTCCTTTCCCACCCCTGTGAGGAGTAACTCTTCTCCCCATTTTAGATTGTCCCTGTAGTGGATTGAGTGTGTCCAGAAGATGTGTCTATCCAAAATCTGTAGATGTGACCCTATTTGGGAAAAGGATTTTGGTAAATTAACTTCTGGATCTCTAGATGAGATCATCCCTCATGAGAATGGTCCCTAAATCTAATGTCAGTCCTCAGAAGAGAAGAGGAGTGGAAACAGACACAGAGCAGAAAGTAAAGACAGAGGCGCAGATTGGAGGGATGCCTCTCCAGGCCAAGGGACGCCAAGAATCGCAGATAGCCAGAGAAGCTAGGAGAGCATCATGGATAGGTTCTCCCTTGGATTCCCAGAAGGAACCAACACGTCAACTTCAGGCTTCTGGCCACCTAAACTGTGAGAAAACACACATCTGTTATTTCAAGGCCCCATGTTTGTGGTGATTTGTTACACCAGACACAAGACACGAACATGGTGCCCATTTCTGCAGACCCTTCCAGAAGGATGCAGCCACGGTTCAGGCTGCAGCTGGGCTCATCCTTGGGGCAGGCACAATTGCCACTGTGTTGGGCGCCCACCTTGTCAGGGGAGGTCCCCAGGTACACAGGGCGATTGATGTCGGAGAACTGGATGTGCGCCTCGGCCTACTGGGGACGCCAGGGTGTGAAATGGGGCGAGCACAGCCTCTGGCAATCCATCTGGGAAAACAAAATGATGCTCTTTGCAAACACCACACACACAAATAAATTCCAAGTGCATGGAGGCCGAGACTTGAGAAACAAAACCTTGAATGATGTAATAGAAAATATAAGACGTTATTTCTATGACCTTGGTGGAGAGAAGGATTTCTTCAACAAGATAAACCTTGCTGCTTGAAGCATTTGAGCACGTTAAAATTAAAAACCTCTGTCCCTCCAGGGATAAACAAGCGTAAAGAGAAGGTAAAGACCAGCGGAAAAGTCTTGCAATGCAGACTAGGACTTAGGATTTACAAAGGACTCCAGCTGTAAAATGAGCAAAGGTATGAAGAGGGGATCCACTGAACCAGAAACAATAGCCTCAGAAAAGATGTTTGATTTCATTAAAAATCGGAAAGGGGGTACAGATTAAATGGCGGTCATGTGCCATTGGTCCGTCACCAATTGGCAGAGAATGGAACAGTCCGACAACATTAGGGGGCCATGAAGATGGCAGAGAAGCAGGAAAGCCTGTGTCCCGTCCGCCACGTGCCCTCTCCCACCCAGATGCATACGTAGGAGCCCTAATCCCCAGAGCCTCTGAATGTGACTCTCTTTGGAGAGAGTTCTCTAAAAAGGTAATTAAGTTAAAATGAGGCCATATGAGTGGGCTCTGCTCCAGCACAACTGGTGTCCTTAGGAAAAGGGGAACATTTAGCCACAGAGACAGAAATGCACAGGGAGAAAGCCACGGGAAGAGTCGGGAGAAGGGTATTTGTAAGCCTAGGGAAGCTCCAGGGCCACCAGGGGCTGGGAGCGAGGCCTGGAACGGGTTCTCCCCTCCTGGCCTTCCGCAGGAACCCACGTGACAACACCTTTACTTGGGACTTGGAGCCTCCAGCACTGTGGGAGGATAAATTTCTGTTGATTAAGCCGCGCAGCCTAGAAAACCAATACAGCCACCAACCAAAGGAGAGTGGCTCCTTTGCTGTGGGCCATCCACCCCGTGGAAAACTTGCTCCGGGTGTCAGCGGTCAGCCAAAGCGAGCTGCAGAGCGGTGTGGATGGGTGATGCCGTTTTCATACACGCGGACCCCCAAAAACGCTGTGTCTAGTTTTTGCAAAATGAATAGTAGTAGTCTCAAAACATGCATGGGAAGGGACATACAGGAGCGTGGTGATATAGCCCTGGAGATAGAAGAGAAAACCTGGACGCAGAACAGCCCCTGAACTCAAGGCCTTCAGCTCCGATCTAGAAGGTGATGCTTCTTAAAAAGGCTTGAAGGAAATAAGGGAAAATTCATGCATTCAACAAATCATGGCCCGCTAGGTGAGGGACAGGGGTGGGCCTCAGGCAAAGCTGTACACAAGAGTCTGGGTACCTGCTCCTTAATTCTTGACCCTTCCCTGGGCTCACGGCCCCCCTTCTCCCAGCAGACGTTGCAAGGTTTCTCTGCATACAAGGTGAGTTTCAGAAAGCAGTATTTCCAAGTGCGCACGCGCGCACACACACACACACACACACACTCCAGAACGAGCAACACGACATAGCAATTTTCTCTCCCAATTTTTGTCTCCTAAAGAAACAGAAGAATTCAGATACACCTTTCACATCACGGCAACAGGAAAGAAAAGAACAAAAATATGCCAAGAAAGAAGCTGCCAGCAAGACAAAATGAACCCAGTTTCCAGCAACAAAGGCATGCAAATCCCAGAGCCTGTCAACTTATGAAAGCCCAGGAGGAGATGCAAAGAGTAAACAAATTTATGGAAAACGCCAGAACCCCCCCTCCAACCCACAGCCCCGCCCGCTTCTTCAGGGAGCCCTTGAAGGGTCTGAGAGCAGGCTCTGAGTCGCCCTGGAATTCACCATGTGCTCACCTAGTGAGCGCCTCCTGGGAGCCGGGGGGGGGGGGGGGGGGGCGTGGAGGACGCTGGGGGTGCTGGGAGGGAGGGGGAGGGTCCTCTAGCCGCTGTGGATCAGGAGGGGGACAGAGTCCAGCCCAGCTTCCCATCAGCTGGTTTCCTCCTCACAGCCTGCCTCAGGGCACGGGGCTCCTCTGAATTTTACTAGGCTCCCCGATGGGTCCCTGTCTGCCTGGGACACATTTTGCTATGGCACCGGGAGTCACCGGAAGTCCCGCATCCCAGGGAACAGGGACTACGGTCACCCTACCTCTTCCAGATGAGGAAACAGGATCGGAGTGAGGAAGTGACCAGACCGAGGCCAAGTGGCTGAGCCAAGGTTGGAAGCTGGGCCCGTGGGAGTCCGCAGCAGACGGGCAGGAAGACGGGGAGGTCAAAGGCACCCAGATCAGAGCGACTTTGAGGAAGTCCACGCCTGTGCTCTTTTAGATGAGAGCAGTGAGTCCTCGGGCTGGGTCGGGTCTGGTGAGTTAGGTAGGCCCGGTGACCAGCTGCGTCAGGACGAGGCGGACAGTCTCCCTGGGAACGCAGTTTGGCAGCTTACAGTTAACACTGCGAAATTGTTCATACCCTTTGACTGAATAATATTATGCTTGGAAAACCATTTTAAGGAAATTATCCTTTTAAAAAAAAGTTAAAAAGCTATTGGAAAGAAAATGTTCTCTGCAGAATTATCTGGAAGAGAAAATAAACCTGAAAAGTCCACAGAGGGCACCGGTTTCGCACATTGTGACACATCTGGCCAGGGACGCTGTCACACAGCCACGAAAATGTAACTGAAGACTCTGTAGCAACACAGAAAACTCTTAGGACGTGGAGCAGTAGCTTATGGAACAGAACAAAAAGCATAAGTGTCTTGGGGCGCCTGGATGGCTCAATGGGTTAAAGCCTCTGCCTTCGACTCAGGTCATGATCCCAGGGTCTTGGGATCTAGCAGAGTCCGGGCTCTCTGCTCAGCAAGGAGCCTGCTTCCTCCTCTCTCTCTGCCTGCCTCTTTGCCTGCTTGTGATCTCTGTCAAATACATAAATAAAATCTTAAAAAAAAAAAAAAAAGGCGTTAAGTGTCTTCTGCCTGCAGCTTTGCAAAATGGAGGACCGATGGAGGACCAGGCTGGAAATGAATCTGCAAAGTCGTGTATGTGTGTGTGCGGATAAAGCAAGATTTTTAAAAAACAGGATTTATTTATTTATTGGAGAGAGAGAGAGCAGGAGTGGGGGAGAGGCAGAGGGAGAGAATTTCCAACAGATTCCCCTGCTGAGTTCAGGGCCTGAGGCAGGACTAGATCTCAGGACCCTGAGCCGAAACCAAGAGTCAGATGCTTAAATGACTGTGCTATCCAGGCGCCGCAGGGAAGATTTTTTTTTTAAATTAAAGATTGTCTTTAATCCCCTTTTATTGTCTTCTGCAAATCAAGGAGGGAAAGCTAGGAATTTTCTGCACAGATAGCTTCATGCACATTGTATAAAGACATCACTTGCCAAGGTGGTTTGTGTGGCACTGGTGGAAATAGCAGATGATTGCAAGCACCCTGAATATTCATCAAGCGGGGAATGCTTCAATAAAATGGGTTCATCCAGACAGGGAGGACTACATAGCTGTTAACAAAAATAAGGCAGCTGTATGGCTACGGGATGCTTACTAAGGTGCATTAAGAAAGGCCAAGTCCAGAAGGGCGTAGAGAATGCTGTGTGTGGAACAATGACACACACACAAACACACATACCTATATTCCGACACAGGCAGGGACTGGCTCTGGAAGGACACGCCAGAACTCTGTGCAAGACAAAGATGGGAAGGCAATCCCCTCCACTCTGTGTGTTTGGTACCTATAGGGAGTTAAATACTGAATCCGAAAGGATACGTTCACGTCCTCATCCCCAGAACCTGTGACGATGACCTTATTTGGAAAAATGAGTCTCTGTGGATGTAATTAAGTTAAGACTCTGCAGATGAGGTCATCGCGGATTACCTGGGTTGGCCCTAAATCCAATAACAAGTGTTCTTCCAAAACCCAAAAAGGAGACATGCAGAGAATAGGGGAGGATGGAGGCAGAGATGGGAGATGCTGTCGCAAGCCAAGGGATACCTGGAGCCCCCCAAAGCTAGAAAGACAAGGAAGGAGCTTCCCCTAGAGCCTTCAGAGGGAGGCTGGCCCTGCCCAGGCCTTGATCTCAGACTCTTGCCTCCAGAACTGTAAGAGAGTAAGTTCCTATTGTATTAAGGCCGCCAGCTTATGGTAATTCATTCTGGTAAGCCTGGCAAACAGGCTGGCCTGCTTGGTGAAGGACCTGCTGGGTGCGTCAGAATGGGGGTTACTTTGGAGATGCTGATTGGGAGAGAGAAGCGGGCTGGGGTCAAGTTTTGCATCTTGGTCTCAGTGGTAGTTTCATTGTAAATGTGTAAAAGGGCATGGAGCTGTACACTTAAGATTTGTTCATTTTATGAGATATACGTTACACCCTAATTAAAAAAAAATGAACAGTAAAGGTTAAAATGTAATGATGGGTCAGGAGATCCCCTAAAAAGAGTTAGACCTCTCATTTTCACGTGCTTTCATGTGGAGAGACCAAAAAAAAAAAAAAAAAGGTTTTGTATTCAGCACAAAAAGTCGGTATACGGACTCCCTGGAAGCAGGCGGTGATATGCACACCTTCCCCCAGCAGGTCATTCACCAAGCTCCGGGGGCTGGCCAGCCCACCCGCCCATCTGCCTGTCAGGGACCACACAAGTCCCTGCATTTGCTTTCAGCCTCCCACCCAGCTGGGTGGCAGACGCTCTGAGCTAGTTAGACACTGGGCACAGCCCTGCCCTCCAGGAGCTCCCGGCCCGGCGGGCGGAGAGCAGGTGCCTGCTTGGTCACTTATGCGGACGCTGTGCCGGAACAGGCGGACGTCCGGGATGCTGCCAGGAGGTCCCAGTTAAGGTGCTCATTCTATGGGATGTGGAAGGAAGGGCAGCGCTGTGCCGGGGCAGGAAGGGAGGGGCTGGGGAAGGATTTTCTCAGGCAAAGGCTAAGTGCATGTGCAGAGGCACAGAGCGGGGAGAAGAAGCATCCGGAACATCCAGGAAGCAGCTCCACGGGCACATGGCAGCTGAAGCACGTGCCCGTCATCCTGGAAACCCAGGGGTGCTGGGGCCTGTCCCTTACAGTCTGGGGGCTGCTTTCCTCCTCTGGAAGGTAGTGCTGACCTGGCCTGCAAGGACCCCTTGCAGGTCTGAGGTTAGCAGGAATATTGTGTGGATCACAACCCGCTCTTACAAGATGGTTTTGGGGAGGGGATGGGGTAACTGGGTGATGGGCAGTAAGCAGGGCACCGGGTGCTGGAGGCAGCTGATGAATCCCTGAATTCTACCCCTAAAATTCACAAGACAGCCCATGTTAACTAAATTGCATTTAGATAAATTAAAAAAAAAAAAAAGTGACTGTTTTCGCCTTTGGTGTCCTTATGAACTCACACTCTGGTAGAGCTCATTCAGATCATCCGATCCAGAAAGCCGCTCATACTTTCATCCCCTCGTTCAGCATGTACGTACCGAGTGCCTACTACGTGCCCGGCCCCGCTCTGGCTGCTGCGGGCGGGGACTTGTGGCGGCGGGGGTGCGGGGGCACATACATGAAGTCTCAAGTATTTTAGGCGCTGTTAGAAGCTAAGGGGTAACATAAAGTGGGGATGGCGGACAGGGAGTGGGCTGGCTCGATTTTAGGTGGGCTGGGCCCTTTCGTTTCGTTCTGGAACGCATCTCACTCTCCAGGTACATAACAGGTGCTCAAAACAGTCTGGCTGCGGGTGTGGGATAAACCCTGAATATAAAAGGCACAAGAGACCTTGGCAATCATTTGCTCCCAAACCCTCAGTTTACAGACGAGGACGCTGAGGCACCGCGAGGCTAAAGCGTCAACCACCTGTCACCCCAGCTCTGGGGTGACCCGGCAAGGAGGATCCCCCGGGCGGTTTGCTGTGTGACCCTGGGGCTCTACCAACCACGCTCCCGGCTCCTCATCCATCACGACTGACACAGGCCAAGCTCTCATCCACTCGGGGCTGGAAGCTTCCTGTAGCCTGTGCAGCCGACTCTGCTCTGAGGGAGGGGCCGGCTCCGCACTGGCAGGAGACCCCGAGGCTCTCCTGCCCCCGAGTCCCGCTGGGTGACAGCAGCCTTCTCGGCAACTTTGGGGAGCCCTGATGATGCTGGGGCCCGCTCCTCCGCACCCCTGGTGTGCATCCGCGGTTTCTCGGCTAACAGGGAGCCGGCCAACAGGGAGCATCCACGCGTGGTCAGCGATGGGCCACAAGCCTGGCCCTGTGCCAGGGCCCCCCGGGGAAGGGCTCGGGAGTGAGTAAGGCACGGGCCCCATCCTCCAGGCGCTGCTGTCAGGGAGGACCGGGAACGCAGGCTCTAGTGGCGTGGCCTGCAGAGCCAGGTCGGGGAGCTGGGGCGGGGAGCTGGGCTGGGGGTACAGCAGCTCAGGCAGCAGGGTGGCTGAGCTGGAGACGGTGGGGACGGAGAGGGCACCCTGCAGGAAGGGGTATGGCTGGGTTCAGGAGCAGGGAGCGTGTGTGGGGAGGGGGCAGACACCCTACATCCCAGAAGGGCAGGGTCATCTGGGAGACTGGCGGGGGGCCCGTCCTGGTGTCTGTGCTGGAGAGCCACTGGCTGTGTTGACCAGGACAGCAAGAGGGCGTGAAGGGAAGATGCCGACCTACGGGATCTGCAGTTCCAGATTTGCTTCCCAGTTCCCTGTGTCCGATCTTGGGTCTGTCACCTGGCCTCTCTGAACGTCAGTCTCTTCTTCTGAAATAGCAACCAGACACCTCCTGGGTTGTCAGGAGGATCCAGGGGAGCACCGCAGAGGCGGGAGCCACTACTAGGATCACGTCTTGGACAAGAATCTACGGAGTGCTTCCTGGACACCAGACACTGAGGCTGACCTGGGGTTCAAAGGTGATGGCAACAGCTCTGGGCTTCCTGGGGGCAGATGGACAGAGTGCGGTGTGTGGGGCTGTGGGGGCCGAAAAGGGTATTCACCCAGCCTGGCAGGATCGGAGGGGGGGGTGCTCCCTGGAGGAATGGCACCTATGAGAAGGACTACAGAAAGTGCAGCCCCTCCACAGGAAGGCGAGGGAGAGACAGCATGAGCAAACCTGCTGGGTGGGGTGGGGGGCTGACCCACCAGCTGTTGTTTTCCTGGGGGCAGAATTGCCCTTACCAGGGTTGGAAATTCGTCCTGGTAACAGGTGTGTGGAGCCACGACAGCTTATCTGCATTCATAGAGGCAAAACCCTGCCTGACGTTATCTGTGTCTACAATCTCACTTCATTGTACATATAAATGCAAATGTCCCCTCCCTGCCCAGATATTACAGTCACTGAATTTTCTAGGAGCGCAACCACCGTGTCAGCGGAGGGAAGGCTGTTCTTGGTTTCTTTTGGACATTAACCAAGAGCTGGCCACCATTTCTAAAAACCATGTCACCGACGGCCTCAGCCACAGGCACACCTGTGACCGTCTGTTCTTGTAGCCCTTGCCTTCCTGGGGATCCTGGAACGGGGCAGGCTTCTAACTCCTTCTCTCCATCTTTGAGGGGGTCCAGCATCCCCACTCCATATGATTTTATGGCAAATTATCTCCCTTTTAATCCTTCTCCTTTATAATTAGGGCATTCTATTGCTGGTTTGGAAATCACACGTACAGGTGAATTCTACACCTGTGGTACCAAATTCAGGATAGAAAGTCACGTTACAAAATACTCGTTTTGTAACAGAAGGGGCAGGTCTGAATGTTTTCGAGCCCCTGAGTTGGGAGCTGGGGAAGTGGGTTCGCGACGGGGAGCCGGGTCCAAAAGGACATAACCGCCAGCCCTCAGGGCCCCCACCAAGAAGCACGCGGACCCCGGGAATGAATCAGTGATGTGGCCGTGACTAGGAGAGGGGGACCTGAATGTCACACTGCCTCCTCTAACAGTGCCCTTAGGTGGGGAACGGAAAAGGCACCTCTGCCCGATGTTGACCCATCTGTGTTCTCATGTGTGAGTCTCGTGTGAGGACACAGCTGAGAGCAGCCGGGTGCACACGGTCGCCCCGATTCAGTTCAGAGAGGTAGAGGCTCTTCAGGGCGGGGAAGACTTTGAACCGGAATTCACCTAACATTCGGTCTGTCAGGAGTGTGGCTGACTCACCTTAGCCACTGAATGAGGGCAGGAAAGGCCAAAGGAAAGACACTTTCAGATAAACTATCAATTCATTAGATATTGTCCTGGGACCGAGCGCATGTTCTTGTAGTCCTAAAAGAGAGAGAGAGAGAGAGGTCTTTTCTATAACAAAAAATGTTGTTTCCTCGGGAAGAAAAGTGCACATATTTAAAAACTATCAAGAGGAGTGCCATACCTCCAACGGCCAGTGACCCCGAGGGTTGTGCCCTGTCACTTAGAGGGATGGGACTGGACAGCCAGCCACGGACCCGATGACCAAAGGGCTTGTAAGTCACATCGGGGAGCTGCAACGTGACCCCAGATTTGACGGGAAGCCGTTGGCGGATATTGAACAGGAAGCTATGGGATCAATTTGCATTTTAGAGAAGTCATTCTGCCCACGGGGTGGACAGTGGGTGGGAGGGGCTGAGGCCAGTGGTGAGGAGGTCTTCTGGGAGCCTGGGGGTTCGGGCAAGGGGAGAGGATGGCAGCCCAGATTATCTAGGGGCAAGAAATGACAGGACGGGCCGTGCAGGGGGCAGATGAAGGTGGACTGAGTTGTCCGGAGAGTGGGGGTGAGGGACAGAAGTGGCCTGTCTTGTCCTGGGGGTGGGGTGGCTGGAGGACAGTGGCCTGGATTAACAAATGGGCATGGAGGAGAGGGGTCCTGTGCAAGCCTGCAAGCCCTTCCCCATGCAGGCACCGCCCCCATGATCCTCCGGCAAAGGCAGGTCCATTGGTCACTGTGTGTACAAGGAAAGGAGGACTCAGAGAACTTAAGCCCTTGCTGTGGGCACAGGGGCGACCACCATGGTCACAACTCACCTGCCTCTGGGAGATTCTAGAGCTCTCCCAGAGGCCTCGTTCACAGTCCCGTGATTGGATTTGTGCTAAGGAAGCATGCCTGTCTGCACGGACTGCCCAGGGTCCGCATGACCATGCGCAGGAACAAAGTACGGGGCTGCTCCTGTTGAGCCTGGAGCCCCGAACTCAGACGCGCTCCAGCGGCATATGCAGGAAGGCGGCCGCGCAGAGTCGCCTCCCGGAGAAGAATGTTCTCAGAGAAGCAGCTGAAGGGCGTGGGCACGGCCACACACCTGAACGGCCACAGCTGCCCTAAGCAGGGGGGTGGACCCGACCCTCCTGCCACCTGCCACGGTCAGGGGTAGCCCTGATCAGGGCCCCGAGCAAGCAGGACCCCCCTCCTTTCGAGCCTCCAGCATCACCCGCGGAAATCACCCCGCTCTATCCAGAGTCTGGAGGTCCCCCTGTTGAGACCCGGCTGGGACAGGCGAGGACAGGACCAGCGACCTGGCTCCTCCTCCGGACATCAGCTGAGCCGCCCGGGAAAGGAGTCCTCGGCCCTGTGGGTTTGGGGCGCCCTCTGCTGGGAGTTTCCAGTATTTGCCGGGTGCTGCCGGGACCCGCCTTCGGATTTGGATCTTCAGGTGTTTGCGGGGTGGGGTGGGGGGGGCGCGAGGCTGGATAGAGGGTCTTTCTCCTCGCGTGGGGAGGGGGAAACAGTCCCAGGGAGAAGGTGGCAGGATCCCCAGCGATGAGAAAGAAGGGACGGGGCATATGAGCCTATGGTTTCCATGTTGGTGCCTGTGCACCCCATCAGTAAGGGTCCACGGTGCCAGGATCCCCCACTCAGTCCCTCCCACACACCGTGTTGTATGGACTCTCTTAGGAGTCACAGTAGCCCACGGTGATTACAGGATTACAATTGTTTTAATGGATATAACTGCTCTACTACCCATTTTATTGGATATTATTTACTGGACAGTGGAGTCACAGTAGGCTCTGATGCTAATAGTATTAACATTATTATTTATTTTATTTTTAACAATTTTATTTATTTATTTGTCAGAGAGAGAGAGCACAAACAGGAGAAGCTTCAGGTGGAGGGAGAAACAGTCTCCCCACTGAGCAGGGAGCCCCACGTGGGACTCGATCCTAAGACCCCAGGATCCTGACCTGGGCAGAAGGCAGATGCTTCACCCTCTAAGCCACCCAGGTGTCCCAAGTATTAAAATTATTTTAATGGATGTAACTGTTACTTCAACTTATTTATTGGATATTACTTGAATGGGTAGGATTACTACTCTTATGGATATTTTATTCAATATTATTCATTAGATATTGGATATTGTTTATTGGCTATTGGATTCACAGAAATCCATGATAGTCATTATAAAAAAAGTTATTTTAATGACCGAACTACTTCTCCTGGTTACTGGGTATTTATTTGATAATTTTTGAATGGATGGAAGTACGAGGGCTAATCGCTATCAAAGATTGAATAGCCGTGATAGTACCTAGCTCAATCCTCGTTTGTATGATGGGGCCATTTTCCAGATAAGAAAACTGAGGTTTCCAAGACCAAGTGCCACACCCAAAGTCACACAGCTCCGCAGGTGCAGATCCTCGTCAAATCCCGGGCTGGACCCCAGGCTCAGTGCTCTCTCCTGTGCCTGGCTGGCCCTCTTAGCTGTGGGCAGAGCACCGGGGGCCCCGGGATGCTGAGGACCCCTCATTCACCCCAGGGATGGTGGGCTCCCGTGCTTGCGAAAGCTGCTTACCTTCTGTCCTCCCCTGGAGCCGCTCTGTCTGGTAGCTCCTTTGAGAAGCAAGTGAGGCAGTGTTCGTGCCAAAGACTTGGGGCCTGGTACCTGTGCACCCTGAGTTCCGGCAGGGCCCTCAACACTGCCGAGTGGAAGGTCAGGGCTCTCCAGGCATCCCGGAACCCGACCCTCCCAAGAATGACAGGACTGCATGGAAGTGAAGAAGGCATTGGGCCCATCTGTCTCAATGATCGGAAATGCTGAGTAAAGTAAAGGTCCTTTCTCGGCTGGGGAAGGACAGCCTCTTCTAACAAGATGCTTCCAAAGCTCTGTAGGGTGAGTCCAGGCAGGCATTGCTTCATGAAGACCCAGGGGGTCCAGAGGATCCCCTTCAGTTTTCTCTCTGGGGACACACCCAAGGTGGACATGAGGAGGTCAGGGAGGAAGATACACAATTATTCCTTACGGAACACTCTCCAGCCCATTTGCCAGGCTCTTTGTCGAGTGTTTTCCATTTGCCGTGTCAATAGCTGTGTATGAGGTGGGCACTCATTCACCCACGGGGAGACAGAGACATAAAAATGCTAATTTCCTTGCCCAGGGTCACACAGCTGGGGAGTGACAGGGTGAAGGATTCAAACTCAGACCTCTGCCCGTTCCAAAAACATCCATGCTTTTCCCATTAAAGGGACATTTGTATTTGGCCTGTGGCCCACTTTGACTTCCAGATCTTCTTGTCCATGTTTACCATGGCCAGTCTTGTCCCATCTGGCAGCAGGGTGCGGTGTTTAAGTGTAAGGCTCAGTGATCAGCTTGTCTGGGATTTAATCCTGGGCCTGCCACTCACCGGCTCTGGGTAAATGACATCACCACTCTGTGCCTCAGTTACCCCATCTGTAAAATAGGGATAATGGTAATCATACCTCCTTCCAAGGGGTCATGTGGAGAATAAATGAATTAATATTTATAAATGTGAAATTCTTAGAGCCTGGAACAAGACAAATGCTCAACCCTGGGCTTTTACTCACTGGCGTCATAGCTCTCTGGCGTGGTTGTTAATCAGCTTTAGAAAAATGCCAACATGGGCGCCTGGGTGGCTCAGTGGGTTAAGCCGCTGCCTTCGGCTCAGGTCATGATCTCAGAGTCCTGGGATCGAGTCCCGCATCGGGCTCTCTGCTCAGCAGGGAGCTTGCTTCCCTCTCTCTCTCTCTCTCTCTCTGCCTGCCTCTCTGTCTACTTGTGATTTCTCTCTGTCAAATAAATAAATAAAATCTTTAAAAAAAAAAAAAAGAAAAATGCCAACATGTGGGTCCCACACCAAAGGTTCTGGTCTCAGGTCAAGCCAGAGCGCAGGGGGCCGGTGTACCCAGGCGATTCCAGTGCTCAAGCAAAAGCGAGGTGCACCGGCTAGAGTTTCCATGGCAGGGGTAGTGTCCTGGGCACCAGGGACAGTGGGCGGCACCCAGCAGGTGTCAGGAAGTGCTGGAGGCCGTCAGGCACCCTGTGGGTCTGTGTCAGTCTTTGCTCAGCATCAGATGCCGGTGAGTTTGGATCTCACCTCCCATCAGGTAGGAGGGAGGTCACCCACTCACACCGAGGTCATCGGCCTGAAATACGGAGACAAGCTCTGTCCCATCCTGCAAGTGTCTAACGCGAACATGAAGTCATCCCAGCTCTGCCCTGCCAAGGGCTGTAGGAGATCCGCCCGGGACTGAGCCAAGTTCCTGAGAATTCCCGAGAAGGGACGCACCCTGTTTCCTTCTAAGTCACATGCTGCTGGCTCCTGGCTTCCCTGGGATGTGCTGGGGTGGAGAAATTCAAGTCCAGCGAGGATGTGGGAGCAGACAGAGGCCTCTGAGCTCCGGCCTGTGGCTCTGGTCTGGGCCCAACCCTTGCACGGCACTCAAATCCCTCTCCCACAAAGGATGACACATGCTGGCTCCTTATTCCATTTTGCGGATGACTTCAACTCTCTGGGTCTTTGTTTTCTCATCTGAAAATACCTCACCGGTTTCGTGAGGATAAACGACGGAAGAGAGTACGCATTACGGGGTGGCTAAGGTTCAGCGGTCACGCTGGCTGTGGTGACGGGAGGGGTCAGGGGGCAGCCAGAAGGGCCCTTCTGGAGGTGGGCTGTGGCCCGGTCCCCGAGGAGGGGCAGCTGGCAGAGTCTGCAGGCCTGGGCCCCTGAGGGGAGGAGCTGCAGGCTGATGGGGAGAGAGAAAACGTGGTTGGCGCGAGAGCCGGACGCATCCCCTGCTGTCTAAGGTGCTAGCATTTCCTCCAAAAACATAAGGGACCTTCCCGCGCCCCCTCTGCGGGCCGGGCGGAGGGCAAGATGCGTACCCGGGTACGGCGTGTCGGCCAAGCTTCCAGGCAGCTTTTCAAGGGATATGCGCCTCGGTTTCCCTTGAAAGACGACATGATGGAGAGGCGGGTGCTCCAGATTCCGAGCCCACATCTGCCGGGTGCGAAGCCTTAGCTCCTGCACTTTGTTCGCACACTGGGAGGGGGTGCGGGTGAAATGTCAGCCGGGGGTCTGAGGGACCTCCCGAAATTATTATTATTTTTATTTAGAGAGAGCATGAGCAGGGCAGGGGGGCGGCGGGGAACGGCAGAGGGAGATGGAGGGAGAGAGTCTGAAGCAGCTTCTAGCCTAGCGCAGAGCCCGACGTGGGGCTCGGTCTCAGGACCCTGAGATC
>NW_025334885.1:0-148393 GCF_020171115.1 Neogale vison | reverse complement strand
CCGTGCACGGGGATGGGGAGCTGTGGGGGACTGTCCCCTCTTCTTCCCCGACACACCCCCTCCCACCCCCAACGCTGCCACCTCTTGGAGGATGATGGCATCTGGCTGCCCTTTCTTCCAGGGAGCTGTATCTGCGAGTTACGGGTATGGCGCGCTGGTGGCAAGCTCACGTCTGCCCTAGGGACAGTTGGCCTTGGAGAATGCTGTCCCCTTGGGACAGGAGGCACACAGAACAGGCCTGCCTTCTGCCCAGACTCCTTCCTCAAGTGGAGTATGCGCGTCTGCCCTAGCCGTCCCCTCTTGTCTCCCTAAAGCCAGGTTTTTGTCTCTATGCACAGGGAGCGGTGACACGTGTCTTGACACCGTCCCTCTGTTCATCCCAGGGCAGGTTCTCCTGCTTTGCGACTGCTTCTGGACAACAAGGCCAACGGCTCCTTCTCTTCTCCCGGGGAGGCGTTCTGCTCCTTCCCCAGACTTGCTCCCGGTGAGCATGGTGACAGCCGTGTCCCTATCCTTAAGGCCCTTTCCCAGATGTGCTTCCACGCTTCTCTAGCAGGCAGTGGGGGATGCTAGGGCCAAGAGAATTTCGCTCCATACGGGCTTCTTCCACCGTGCTGCGCAGACTAGCTCAGGCAAACGGCAGCAGCATTCCACAAAGCGACTCAGATTTCCCAACGAATGCTGTGCTTTCCCAGAGGAGGAGCCTGGTCAAAGAGGCTTTCCCTGAAGGGTGGTATCTCCACCTTGAGACTTGGCCTAGGCAAGCAGGAGCAGCAGCCCACAGAACCGACTCTGATTTCTAAACAAACGGAGAGCGTGACACTTGTCTTCCCACCTGCCCGCTATTGTTGCAATGCATGCTCTCCTATTTCATGACCTTTCGTTAAGACTGTTTCCACAGGCACAACCACGCTTCTCTCTCCAGTAGAGGGGATGCCCGGGCAAGAGGATTTCGCTCCATGCGGGTTTCTTACACCGTGCTTCGGAGACTATGTTCAGGCAAGCGGCATCAGCATCGCACTGAACTCGACTCTGTTTTCCCCAAGAATGTTGTGCTTTCCTAGAGGGGATGCTCTGGCAAAGAGGCTTTCGCTCTATGCGGGATTCTACCACCGTGCTGCCAATTACGAGGCTCAAGCAAGCAGCAACAGCAGCCCAGAGAACCGACTCTTTTTTACCAGTGACTGCTGTGCTTTCGCAGAGGTTTTCAGCTTGGCCTTAGCCGCACTTTGCTGCTCCTTCCTCAGCAAGGCTTTGGGCGTTTGCTCTGTCACGTCAGGGAAGGAAATCTGCGGGAGAGCTGGTGCCTCTTGGGCTTTGCTCTCCCAGGCTCCATGGTCGCACCTGGGTTCACCGTACCAGGCTGAACTTCGCAGAGACACAGCCACCACCCTGCAGCAGCGTGCGTGGTCTAGGATGACACTCCTGCCAACTGCCATCTCCTGGCGTAGTAAGGCTTGGCTTTTTGCTCTGGAGTTCAGGCGGACTCGGGGACTAGGCCAGTGCCTTCCCATAGGAAAGGAGAGACGAGAGGAACCCTGCACAGTGCCCTTGAACTGGGATGGGGAGCTGTGGGGGACTGTGTCCTCTTCTTCCCCGACACACCCCCTGCCACCCCCAACGCTGCCACCTCTTGGAGGAAGGTGGCATCAGGCTGCCCTTTCTTCCAGGAGCTGGATGTACAAGATCCGTGTATGGCGCCTGGTGGCAAGCCCACGTCTGCCCTAGGGACAGTTGGCCTTGGAGATGCTGTCCCTCTTGGGACAGGAGGCACACAGAGCAGGCCTGCATTCTGCCCAGACTCCTTCCTCAGAGTTGAGTATGCGCGCCTGCCCCTATACGTCCCCTCGTGTCTTCCTAAAGCCAGGCTTCCGTCTCTACGCACAGGGAGCGGGTGACGCTTGTCTTGCCACCGTCCCGCTGTTCTTCCCAGGGCAGCCTCTCCTGCTTTGCGACTGTCTCCGGAAAACAAGGCCAACGGCTCCTACTCTTCTCCCGGAGAGGCGTTCTGCTCCTTCCCCAGACTTGCTCCGGGCAGCACGGTGACAGCCGTGTCCCTACTCTTAAACCTTTCCAGATGTGCATCCACGCTTCTCTCGCAGGCAGTGGGGATGGTAGGGCCAAGAGAATTTCGCTCCATGCGGGTTTCTTCCACCGTATTGCGCAGACTAGCTCAAGCAAGCAGCAGGAGCATCCCACAAAGCGAATCAGATATCCCAACGAATGCTGTGCTTTCCAGAGGAGGAGCCTGGTCAAAGGGGCTTTCCCTGAAGGGTGGTATCTCCCACCTTGAGACTTGGCCTAGGCAAGCAGGAGCAGCAGCCCACAGAACCGACTCTGATTTCTAAACAAACGGAGAGCGTGACACTTGTCTTCCCACCTGCCCGCTATTGTTGCAATGCATGCTCTCCTGTTTCATGACCTTTCGTTAAGACTGTTTCCTAAGGCACCACCACGCTTCTCTCTCCAGTAGAGGGGATGCCCGGGCAAGAGGATTTCGCTCCATGCGGGTTTCTTACACCGTGCTTCGGAGACTATGTTCAGGCAAGCGGCATCAGCATCGCACTGAATCGACTCTGTTTTCCCCAAGAATGTTGTGCTTTCCTAGAGGGGATGCTCAGGCAAAGAGGCTTTCGCTCTATGCGGGATTCTACCACCGTGCTGCCAATACGAGGCTCAAGCAAGCAGCAACAGCAGCCCAGAGAACCGACTCTTTTTTCCCAGTGACTGCTGTGCTTTCGCAGAGGTTTTCAGCTTGGCCTGAGCCGCACTTTGCTGCTGCTTCCTCAGCAAGGCTTTGGGCGTTCGCCCTGTCGCGTCAGGTCAGGAGATCTGCGGGAGAGCTGGTGCCTCTTGGGCTTTCCTCTCCCGAGCTCCATGGTCGCACCCTGGGTTCACCGTGCCAGGCTGAACTTCGCAGACACAGCCACCACCCTGCAGCAGCGTGCGTGGTCTAGGATGACACTCCCTGCCATCTGCCATCTCCTGGCGTAGTAAGGCTTGGCTTTTTGCTCTGGAGTTCGGGCGGACTCGGGGACTAGGCCAGTGCCTTCCCCATAGGAAAGGAGAGGCGACAGGAACCCTGCACAGTGCCCGTGCACGGGGATGGGGAGCTGTGGGGGACTGTCCCCTCTTCTTCCCCGACACACCCCCTCCCACCCCCAACGCTGCCACCTCTTGGAGGATGATGGCATCTGGCTGCCCTTTCTTCCAGGGAGCTGTATCTGCGAGTTACGGGTATGGCGCCTGGTGGCAAGCTCACGTCTGCCCTAGGGACAGTTGGCCTTGGAGATGCTGTCCCCTTGGGACAGGAGGCACACAGAACAGGCCTGCCTTCTGCCCAGACTCCTTCCTCAAGTGGAGTATGCGCGTCTGCCCTAGCCGTCCCCTCTTGTCTCCCTAAAGCCAGGTTTTTGTCTCTATGCACAGGGAGCGGTGACACGTGTCTTGACACCGTCCCTCTGTTCATCCCAGGGCAGGTTCTCCTGCTTTGCGACTGCTTCCGGACAACAAGGCCAACGGCTCCTTCTCTTCTCCCGGGGAGGCGTTCTGCTCCTTCCCCAGACTTGCTCCCGGTGAGCATGGTGACAGCCGTGTCCCTATCCTTAAGGCCCTTTCCAGATGTGCTTCCACGCTTCTCTAGCAGGCAGTGGGGATGCTAGGGCCAAGAGAATTTCGCTCCATACGGGCTTCTTCCACCGTGCTGCGCAGACTAGCTCAGGCAAACGGCAGCAGCATTCCACAAAGCGACTCAGATTTCCCAACGAATGCTGTGCTTTCCCAGAGGAGGAGCCTGGTCAAAGAGGCTTTCCCTGAAGGGTGGTATCTCCCACCTTGAGACTTGGCCTAGGCAAGCAGGAGCAGCAGCCCACAGAACTGACTCTGATTTCTAAACAAACGGAGAGCGTGACACTTGTCTTCCCACCTGCCGCTATTGTTGCAATGCATGCTCTCCTGTTTCATGACCTTTCGTTAAGACTGTTTCCACAGGCACAACCACGCTTCTCTCTCCAGTAGAGGGGATGCCCGGGACAAGAGGATTTCGCTCCATGCGGGTTTCTTACACCGTGCTTCGGAGACTATGTTCAGGCAAGCGGCATCAGCATCGCACTGAATCGACTCTGTTTTCCCCAAGAATGTTGTGCTTTCCTAGAGGGGATGCTCTGGCAAAGAGGCTTTCGCTCTATGCGGGATTCTACCACCGTGCTGCCAATACGAGGCTCAAGCAAGCAGCAACAGCAGCCCAGAGAACCGACTCTTTTTTCCCAGTGACTGCTGTGCTTTCGCAGAGGTTTTCAGCTTGGCCTTAGCCGCACTTTGCTGCTCCTTCCTCAGCAAGGCTTTGGGCGTTTGCTCTGTCACGTCAGGGAAGGAAATCTGCGGGAGAGCTGGTGCCTCTTGGGCTTTGCTCTCCCAGGCTCCATGGTCGCACCCTGGGTTCACCGTACCAGGCTGAACTTCGCAGACACAGCCACCACCCGGCAGCAGCGTGCGTGGTCTAGGATGACACTCCTGCCAACTGCCATCCCCTGGCGTAGTAAGGCTTGGCTTTTTGCTCTGGAGTTCAGGCGGACTCGGGGACTAGGCCAGTGCCTTCCCCATAGGAAAGGAGAGACGAGAGGAACCCTGCACAGTGCCCTTGAACTGGGATGGGGAGCTGTGGGGGACTGTGTCCTCTTCTTCCCCGACACACCCCCTGCCACCCCCAACGCTGCCACCTCTGGGAGGAAGGTGGCATCAGGCTGCCCTTTCTTCCAGGGAGCTGGATGTACAAGATCCGTGTATGGCGCCTGGTGGCAAGCCCACGTCTGCCCTAGGGACAGTTGGCCTTGGAGATGCTGTCCCCTTGGGACAGGAGGCACACAGAGCAGGCCTGCATTCTGCCCAGACTCCTTCCTCAGAGTGGAGTATGCGCGCCTGCCCTAGCCGTCCCCTCGTGTCTTCCTAAAGCCAGGCTTCCGTCTCTACGCACAGGGAGCGGGTGACGCTTGTCTTGCCACCGTCCCGCTGTTCTTCCCAGGGCAGCCTCTCCTGCTTTGCAACTGTCTCCGGACAACAAGGCCAACGGCTCCTACTCATCTCCCGGAGAGGCGTTCTGCTCCTTCCCCAGACTTGCTCACGGGCAGCACGGTGACAGCTGTGTCCCTATCCTTAAACCTTTCCAGATGTGCATCCACGCTTCTCTCGCAGGCAGTGGGGATGGTATGGCCAAGAGAATTTCGCTCCATGCGGGGTTCTTCCACCATGCTGCGCAGACTAGCTCAAGTAAGCAGCAGGAGCATCCCACAAAGCGACTCAGATTTCCCAACGAATGCTGTGCTTTCCTAGAGGAGGAGCCTGGTCAAAGACGGTTTCCCTGTAGGGTGGTATCTCCCACCTTGAGACTTGGCCTAGGCAAGCAGGAGCAGCAGCCCGCAGAACCTACTCTGATTTCTAAGCAAATGAAGAGGGTGACACTTGTCTTCCCACCTGCCCGCTATTATTGCAATGCATGCTGTCCTGTTTCATGACCTTTTGTTAAGACTGTTTCCACAGTCACAACCACGCTTCTCTCTCAAGTAGAGGGGATGCCCGGGACAAGAGGATTTCGCTCCATGCGGGTTTCTTACACCGTGCTTCGGAGACTATGTTCAGGCAAGCGGCATCTGCATCGCGCAGAACCGACTCTGTTTTCCCCAAGAATGCTGTGCTTTCCTAGAGGGGATGCCCAGGCAAAGAGGCTTTCGCTCTATGCGGGATTCTGCCACCGTGCTGCCAATACGAGGCTCAAGCAAGCAGCAACAGCAGCCCAGAGAACCGACTCTTTTTTCCCAGCGACTGCTATGCTTTCGCAGAGGTTTTCAGCTTGGCCTGAACCGCACTTCGCTGCTCCTTCCTCACCAAGGCTTTGGGCGTTCGCCCTGTCGCGTCAGGTCAGGAGATCTGCGGGAGAGCTGGTGCCTCTTGGGCTTTCCTCTCCCGAGCTCCATGGTCGCACCCTGGGTTCACCGTGCCAGGCTGAACTTCGCAGACACAGCCACCACCCTGCAGCAGCGTGCGTGGTCTAGGATGACACTCCCTGCCAACTGCCATCTCCTGGCGTAGTAAGGCTTGGCTTTTTGCTCTGGAGTTCGGGCGGACTCGGGGACTAGGCCAGTGCCTTCCCCATAGGAAAGGAGAGGCGACAGGAACCCTGCACAGTGCCCGTGCACGGGGATGGGGAGCTGTGGGGGACTGTCCCCTCTTCTTCCCCGACACACCCCCTCCCACCCCCAACGCTGCCACCTCTTGGAGGATGATGGCATCTGGCTGCCCTTTCTTCCAGGGAGCTGTATCTGCGAGTTACGGGTATGGCGCCTGGTGGCAAGCTCACGTCTGCCCTAGGGACAGTTGGCCTTGGAGATGCTGTCCCCTTGGGACAGGAGGCACACAGAACAGGCCTGCCTTCTGCCCAGACTCCTTCCTCAAGTGGAGTATGCGCGTCTGCCCTAGCCGTCCCCTCTTGTCTCCCTAAAGCCAGGTTTTTGTCTCTATGCACAGGGAGCGGTGACACGTGTCTTGACACCGTCCCTCTGTTCATCCCAGGGCAGGTTCTCCTGCTTTGCGACTGCTTCCGGACAACAAGGCCAACGGCTCCTTCTCTTCTCCCGGGGAGGCGTTCTGCTCCTTCCCCAGACTTGCTCCCGGTGAGCATGGTGACAGCCGTGTCCCTATCCTTAAGGCCCTTTCCAGATGTGCTTCCACGCTTCTCTAGCAGGCAGTGGGGATGCTAGGGCCAAGAGAATTTCGCTCCATACGGGCTTCTTCCACCGTGCTGCGCAGACTAGCTCAGGCAAACGGCAGCAGCATTCCACAAAGCGACTCAGATTTCCCAACGAATGCTGTGCTTTCCCAGAGGAGGAGCCTGGTCAAAGAGGCTTTCCCTGAAGGGTGGTATCTCCCACCTTGAGACTTGGCCTAGGCAAGCAGGAGCAGCAGCCCACAGAACCGACTCTGATTTCTAAACAAACGGAGAGCGTGACACTTGTCTTCCCACCTGCCCGCTATTGTTGCAATGCATGCTCTCCTATTTCATGACCTTTCGTTAAGACTGTTTCCACAGGCACAACCACGCTTCTCTCTCCAGTAGAGGGGATGCCCGGGCAAGAGGATTTCGCTCCATGCGGGTTTCTTACACCGTGCTTCGGAGACTATGTTCAGGCAAGCGGCATCAGCATCGCACTGAATCGACTCTGTTTTCCCCAAGAATGTTGTGCTTTCCTAGAGGGGATGCTCTGGCAAAGAGGCTTTCGCTCTATGCGGGATTCTACCACCGTGCTGCCAATACGAGGCTCAAGCAAGCAGCAACAGCAGCCCAGAGAACCGACTCTTTTTTACCAGTGACTGCTGTGCTTTCGCAGAGGTTTTCAGCTTGGCCTTAGCCGCACTTTGCTGCTCCTTCCTCAGCAAGGCTTTGGGCGTTTGCTCTGTCACGTCAGGGAAGGAAATCTGCGGGAGAGCTGGTGCCTCTTGGGCTTTGCTCTCCCAGGCTCCATGGTCGCACCCTGGGTTCACCGTACCAGGCTGAACTTCGCAGACACAGCCACCACCCTGCAGCAGCGTGCGTGGTCTAGGATGACACTCCTGCCAACTGCCATCTCCTGGCGTAGTAAGGCTTGGCTTTTTGCTCTGGAGTTCAGGCGGACTCGGGGACTAGGCCAGTGCCTTCCCCATAGGAAAGGAGAGACGAGAGGAACCCTGCACAGTGCCCTTGAACTGGGATGGGGAGCTGTGGGGGACTGTGTCCTCTTCTTCCCCGACACACCCCCTGCCACCCCCAACGCTGCCACCTCTTGGAGGAAGGTGGCATCAGGCTGCCCTTTCTTCCAGGGAGCTGGATGTACAAGATCCGTGTATGGCGCCTGGTGGCAAGCCCACGTCTGCCCTAGGGACAGTTGGCCTTGGAGATGCTGTCCCCTTGGGACAGGAGGCACACAGAGCAGGCCTGCATTCTGCCCAGACTCCTTCCTCAGAGTTGAGTATGCGCGCCTGCCCTATACGTCCCCTCGTGTCTTCCTAAAGCCAGGCTTCCGTCTCTACGCACAGGGAGCGGGTGACGCTTGTCTTGCCACCGTCCCGCTGTTCTTCCCAGGGCAGCCTCTCCTGCTTTGCGACTGTCTCCGGAAAACAAGGCCAACGGCTCCTACTCTTCTCCCGGAGAGGCGTTCTGCTCCTTCCCCAGACTTGCTCCCGGGCAGCACGGTGACAGCCGTGTCCCTACTCTTAAACCTTTCCAGATGTGCATCCACGCTTCTCTCGCAGGCAGTGGGGATGGTAGGGCCAAGAGAATTTCGCTCCATGCGGGTTTCTTCCACCGTATTGCGCAGACTAGCTCAAGCAAGCAGCAGGAGCATCCCACAAAGCGAATCAGATATCCCAACGAATGCTGTGCTTTCCCAGAGGAGGAGCCTGGTCAAAGGGGCTTTCCCTGAAGGGTGGTATCTCCCACCTTGAGACTTGGCCTAGGCAAGCAGGAGCAGCAGCCCACAGAACCGACTCTGATTTCTAAACAAACGGAGAGCGTGACACTTGTCTTCCCACCTGCCCGCTATTGTTGCAATGCATGCTCTCCTGTTTCATGACCTTTCGTTAAGACTGTTTCCACAGGCACCACCACGCTTCTCTCTCCAGTAGAGGGGATGCCCGGGCAAGAGGATTTCGCTCCATGCGGGTTTCTTACACCGTGCTTCGGAGACTATGTTCAGGCAAGCGGCATCAGCATCGCACTGAATCGACTCTGTTTTCCCCAAGAATGTTGTGCTTTCCTAGAGGGGATGCTCAGGCAAAGAGGCTTTCGCTCTATGCGGGATTCTACCACCGTGCTGCCAATACGAGGCTCAAGCAAGCAGCAACAGCAGCCCAGAGAACCGACTCTTTTTTCCCAGTGACTGCTGTGCTTTCGCAGAGGTTTTCAGCTTGGCCTGAGCCGCGCTTTGCTGCTGCTTCCTCAGCAAGGCTTTGGGCGTTCGCCCTGTCGCGTCAGGTCAGGAGATCTGCGGGAGAGCTGGTGCCTCTTGGGCTTTCCTCTCCCGAGCTCCATGGTCGCACCCTGGGTTCACCGTGCCAGGCTGAACTTCGCAGACACAGCCACCACCCTGCAGCAGCGTGCGTGGTCTAGGATGACACTCCCTGCCAACTGCCATCTCCTGGCGTAGTAAGGCTTGGCTTTTTGCTCTGGAGTTCGGGCGGACTCGGGGACTAGGCCAGTGCCTTCCCCATAGGAAAGGAGAGGCGACAGGAACCCTGCACAGTGCCCGTGCACGGGGATGGGGAGCTGTGGGGGACTGTCCCCTCTTCTTCCCCGACACACCCCCTCCCACCCCCAACGCTGCCACCTCTTGGAGGATGATGGCATCTGGCTGCCCTTTCTTCCAGGGAGCTGTATCTGCGAGTTACGGGTATGGCGCCTGGTGGCAAGCTCACGTCTGCCCTAGGGACAGTTGGCCTTGGAGATGCTGTCCCCTTGGGACAGGAGGCACACAGAACAGGCCTGCCTTCTGCCCAGACTCCTTCCTCAAGTGGAGTATGCGCGTCTGCCCTAGCCGTCCCCTCTTGTCTCCCTAAAGCCAGGTTTTTGTCTCTATGCACAGGGAGCGGTGACACGTGTCTTGACACCGTCCCTCTGTTCATCCCAGGGCAGGTTCTCCTGCTTTGCGACTGCTTCCGGACAACAAGGCCAACGGCTCCTTCTCTTCTCCCGGGGAGGCGTTCTGCTCCTTCCCCAGACTTGCTCCCGGTGAGCATGGTGACAGCCGTGTCCCTATCCTTAAGGCCCTTTCCAGATGTGCTTCCACGCTTCTCTAGCAGGCAGTGGGGATGCTAGGGCCAAGAGAATTTCGCTCCATACGGGCTTCTTCCACCGTGCTGCGCAGACTAGCTCAGGCAAACGGCAGCAGCATTCCACAAAGCGACTCAGATTTCCCAACGAATGCTGTGCTTTCCCAGAGGAGGAGCCTGGTCAAAGAGGCTTTCCCTGAAGGGTGGTATCTCCCACCTTGAGACTTGGCCTAGGCAAGCAGGAGCAGCAGCCCACAGAACTGACTCTGATTTCTAAACAAACGGAGAGCGTGACACTTGTCTTCCCACCTGCCGCTATTGTTGCAATGCATGCTCTCCTGTTTCATGACCTTTCGTTAAGACTGTTTCCACAGGCACAACCACGCTTCTCTCTCCAGTAGAGGGGATGCCCGGGACAAGAGGATTTCGCTCCATGCGGGTTTCTTACACCGTGCTTCGGAGACTATGTTCAGGCAAGCGGCATCAGCATCGCACTGAATCGACTCTGTTTTCCCCAAGAATGTTGTGCTTTCCTAGAGGGGATGCTCTGGCAAAGAGGCTTTCGCTCTATGCAGGATTCTACCACCGTGCTGCCAATACGAGGCTCAAGCAAGCAGCAACAGCAGCCCAGAGAACCGACTCTTTTTTCCCAGTGACTGCTGTGCTTTCGCAGAGGTTTTCAGCTTGGCCTTAGCCGCACTTTGCTGCTCCTTCCTCAGCAAGGCTTTGGGCGTTTGCTCTGTCACGTCAGGGAAGGAAATCTGCGGGAGAGCTGGTGCCTCTTGGGCTTTGCTCTCCCAGGCTCCATGGTCGCACCCTGGGTTCACCGTACCAGGCTGAACTTCGCAGACACAGCCACCACCCGGCAGCAGCGTGCGTGGTCTAGGATGACACTCCTGCCAACTGCCATCCCCTGGCGTAGTAAGGCTTGGCTTTTTGCTCTGGAGTTCAGGCGGACTCGGGGACTAGGCCAGTGCCTTCCCCATAGGAAAGGAGAGACGAGAGGAACCCTGCACAGTGCCCTTGAACTGGGATGGGGAGCTGTGGGGGACTGTGTCCTCTTCTTCCCCGACACACCCCCTGCCACCCCCAACGCTGCCACCTCTGGGAGGAAGGTGGCATCAGGCTGCCCTTTCTTCCAGGGAGCTGGATGTACAAGATCCGTGTATGGCGCCTGGTGGCAAGCCCACGTCTGCCCTAGGGACAGTTGGCCTTGGAGATGCTGTCCCCTTGGGACAGGAGGCACACAGAGCAGGCCTGCATTCTGCCCAGACTCCTTCCTCAGAGTGGAGTATGCGCGCCTGCCCTAGCCGTCCCCTCGTGTCTCCCTAAAGCCAGGCTTCCTTCTCTATGCACAGGGAGCGGGTGACGCTTGTCTTGCCACCGTCCCGCTGTTCTTCCCAGGGCAGCCTCTCCTGCTTTGCGACTGTCTCCGGACAACAAGGCCAACGGCTCCTACTCTTCTCCCGGAGAGGCGTTCTGCTCCTTCCTCAGACTTGCTCCCGAGGAGCACGGTGACAGCCGTGTCCCTACCCTTAAACCTTTCCAGATGTGCATCCACGCTTCTCTCGCAGGCAGTGGGGATGGTAGGGCCAAGAGAATTTCGCTCCATGCGGGTTTCTTCCACCGTGTTGCGCAGACTAGCTCAAGCAAGCAGCAGGAGCATCCCACAAAGCGAATCAGATATCCCAACGAATGCTGTGCTTTCCCAGAGGAGGAGCCTGGTCAAAGGGGCTTTCCCTGAAGGGTGGTATCTCCCACCTTGAGACTTGGCCTAGGCAAGCAGGAGCAGCAGCCCACAGAACCGACTCTGATTTCTAAACAAACGGAGAGCGTGACACTTGTCTTCCCACCTGCCCGCTATTGTTGCAATGCATGCTCTCCTGTTTCATGACCTTTCGTTAAGACTGTTTCCACAGGCACCACCACGCTTCTCTCTCCAGTAGAGGGGATGCCCGGGCAAGAGGATTTCGCTCCATGCGGGTTTCTTACACCGTGCTTCGGAGACTATGTTCAGGCAAGCGGCATCAGCATCGCACTGAATCGACTCTGTTTTCCCCAAGAATGTTGTGCTTTCCTAGAGGGGATGCTCAGGCAAAGAGGCTTTCGCTCTATGCGGGATTCTACCACCGTGCTGCCAATACGAGGCTCAAGCAAGCAGCAACAGCAGCCCAGAGAACCGACTCTTTTTTCCCAGTGACTGCTGTGCTTTCGCAGAGGTTTTCAGCTTGGCCTGAGCCGCACTTTGCTGCTGCTTCCTCAGCAAGGCTATGGGCGTTTGCTCTGTCACGTCAGGGAAGGAAATCTGCGGGAGAGCTGGTGCCTCTTGGGCTTTGCTCTCCCAGGCTCCATGGTCGCACCCTGGATTCCCCGTGCCAGGCTGAACTTCGCAGACACAGCCACCACCCTGCAGCAGCGTGCGTGGTCTAGGATGACACTCCTGCCAACTGCCATCTCCTGGCGTAGTAAGGCTTGGCTTTTTGCTCTGGAGTTCAGGCGGACTCGGGGACTAGGCCAGTGCCTTCCCCATAGGAAAGGAGAGACGAGAGGAACCCTGCACAGTGCCCTTGAACTGGGATGGGGAGCTGTGGGGGACTGTGTCCTCTTCTTCCCCGACACACCCCCTGCCACCCCCAACGCTGCCACCTCTTGGAGGAAGGTGGCATCAGGCTGCCCTTTCTTCCAGGGAGCTGGATGTACAAGATCCGTGTATGGCGCCTGGTGGCAAGCCCACGTCTGCCCTAGGGACAGTTGGCCTTGGAGATGCTGTCCCCTTGGGACAGGAGGCACACAGAGCAGGCCTGCATTCTGCCCAGACTCCTTCCTCAGAGTTGAGTATGCGAGCCTGCCCTAGCCGTCCCCTCGTGTCTTCCTAAAGCCAGGCTTCCGTCTCTACGCACAGGGAGCGGGTGACGCTTGTCTTGCCACCGTCCCGCTGTTCTTCCCAGGGCAGCCTCTCCTGCTTTGCGACTGTCTCCGGACAACAAGGCCAACGGCTCCTACTCTTCTCCCGGAGAGGCGTTCTGCTCCTTCCCCAGACTTGCTCCCGGGCAGCACGGTGACAGCCGTGTCCCTACCCTTAAACCTTTCCAGATTTGCATCCACGCTTCTCTCGCAGGCAGTGGGGATGGTAGGGCCAAGAGAATTTCGCTCCATGCGGGTTTCTTCCACCGTGTTGCGCAGACTAGCTCAAGCAAGCAGCAGGAGCATCCCACAAAGCGACTCAGATTTCCCAACGAATGCTGTGCTTTCCTAGAGGAGGAGCCTGGTCAAAGAGGCTTTCCCTGTAGGGTGGTATCTCCCACCTTGAGACTTGGCCTAGGCAAGCAGGAGCAGCAGCCCGCAGACCCGACTCTGATTTCTAAGCAAATGAAGAGGGTGACACTTGTCTTCCCACCTGCCCGCTATTATTGCAATGCATGCTGTCCTGTTTCATGACCTTTTGTTAAGACTGTTTCCACAGTCACAACCACGCTTCTCTCTCAAGTAGAGGGGATGCCCGGGACAAGAGGATTTCGCTCCATGCGGGTTTCTTACACCGTGCTTCGGAGACTATGTTCAGGCAAGCGGCATCTGCATCGCGCAGAACCGACTCTGTTTTCCCCAAGAATGCTGTGCTTTCCTAGAGGGGATGCCCAGGCAAAGAGGCTTTCGCTCTATGCGGGATTCTGCCACCGTGCTGCCAATACGAGGCTCAAGCAAGCAGCAACAGCAGCCCAGAGAACCGACTCTTTTTTCCCAGCGACTGCTATGCTTTCGCAGAGGTTTTCAGCTTGGCCTGAACCGCACTTCGCTGCTCCTTCCTCACCAAGGCTTTGGGCGTTCGCCCTGTCGCGTCAGGTCAGGAGATCTGCGGGAGAGCTGGTGCCTCTTGGGCTTTCCTCTCCCGAGCTCCATGGTCGCACCCTGGGTTCACCGTGCCAGGCTGAACTTCGCAGACACAGCCACCACCCTGCAGCAGCGTGCGTGGTCTAGGATGACACTCCCTGCCAACTGCCATCTCCTGGCGTAGTAAGGCTTGGCTTTTTGCTCTGGAGTTCGGGCGGACTCGGGGACTAGGCCAGTGCCTTCCCCATAGGAAAGGAGAGGCGACAGGAACCCTGCACAGTGCCCGTGCACGGGGATGGGGAGCTGTGGGGGACTGTCCCCTCTTCTTCCCCGACACACCCCCTCCCACCCCCAACGCTGCCACCTCTTGGAGGATGATGGCATCTGGCTGCCCTTTCTTCCAGGGAGCTGTATCTGCGAGTTACGGGTATGGCGCCTGGT
Organism: Neogale vison; assembly: GCF_020171115.1. NCBI lineage: Eukaryota > Metazoa > Chordata > Mammalia > Carnivora > Mustelidae > Neogale > Neogale vison. Next base: position 134,329 of record NW_025334885.1, on the reverse strand, counting down.
GGCAAGCTCACGTCTGCCCTAGGGACAGTTGGCCTTGGAGATGCTGTCCCCTTGGGACAGGAGGCACACAGAGCAGGCCTGCATTCTGCCCAGACTCCTTCCTCAGAGTGGAGTATGCGCGCCTGCCCTAGCCGTCCCCTCGTGTCTCCCTAAAGCCAGGCTTCCTTCTCTATGCACAGGGAGCGGGTGACGCTTGTCTTGCCACCGTCCCGCTGTTCTTCCCAGGGCAGCCTCTCCTGCTTTGCGACTGTCTCCGGACAACAAGGCCAACGGCTCCTACTCTTCTCCCGGAGAGGCGTTCTGCTCCTTCCTCAGACTTGCTCCCGAGGAGCACGGTGACAGCCGTGTCCCTACCCTTAAACCTTTCCAGATGTGCATCCACGCTTCTCTCGCAGGCAGTGGGGATGGTAGGGCCAAGAGAATTTCGCTCCATGCGGGTTTCTTCCACCGTGTTGCGCAGACTAGCTCAAGCAAGCAGCAGGAGCATCCCACAAAGCGAATCAGATATCCCAACGAATGCTGTGCTTTCCCAGAGGAGGAGCCTGGTCAAAGGGGCTTTCCCTGAAGGGTGGTATCTCCCACCTTGAGACTTGGCCTAGGCAAGCAGGAGCAGCAGCCCACAGAACCGACTCTGATTTCTAAACAAACGGAGAGCGTGACACTTGTCTTCCCACCTGCCCGCTATTGTTGCAATGCATGCTCTCCTGTTTCATGACCTTTCGTTAAGACTGTTTCCACAGGCACCACCACGCTTCTCTCTCCAGTAGAGGGGATGCCCGGGCAAGAGGATTTCGCTCCATGCGGGTTTCTTACACCGTGCTTCGGAGACTATGTTCAGGCAAGCGGCATCAGCATCGCACTGAATCGACTCTGTTTTCCCCAAGAATGTTGTGCTTTCCTAGAGGGGATGCTCAGGCAAAGAGGCTTTCGCTCTATGCGGGATTCTACCACCGTGCTGCCAATACGAGGCTCAAGCAAGCAGCAACAGCAGCCCAGAGAACCGACTCTTTTTTCCCAGTGACTGCTGTGCTTTCGCAGAGGTTTTCAGCTTGGCCTGAGCCGCACTTTGCTGCTGCTTCCTCAGCAAGGCTATGGGCGTTTGCTCTGTCACGTCAGGGAAGGAAATCTGCGGGAGAGCGGGTGCCTCTTGGGCTTTGCTCTCCCAGGCTCCATGGTCGCACCCTGGATTCCCCGTGCCAGGCTGAACTTCGCAGACACAGCCACCACCCGGCAGCAGCGTGCGTGGTCTAGGATGACACTCCTGCCAACTGCCATCTCCTGGCGTAGTAAGGCTTGGCTTTTTGCTCTGGAGTTCAGGCGGACTCGGGGACTAGGCCAGTGCCTTCCCCATAGGAAAGGAGAGACGAGAGGAACCCTGCACAGTGCCCTTGAACTGGGATGGGGAGCTGTGGGGGACTGTGTCCTCTTCTTCCCCGACACACCCCCTGCCACCCCCAACGCTGCCACCTCTTGGAGGAAGGTGGCATCAGGCTGCCCTTTCTTCCAGGGAGCTGGATGTACAAGATCCGTGTATGGCGCCTGGTGGCAAGCCCACGTCTGCCCTAGGGACAGTTGGCCTTGGAGATGCTGTCCCCTTGGGACAGGAGGCACACAGAGCAGGCCTGCATTCTGCCCAGACTCCTTCCTCAGAGTTGAGTATGCGCGCCTGCCCTAGCCGTCCCCTCGTGTCTTCCTAAAGCCAGGCTTCCGTCTCTACGCACAGGGAGCGGGTGACGCTTGTCTTGCCACCGTCCCGCTGTTCTTCCCAGGGCAGCCTCTCCTGCTTTGCGACTGTCTCCGGACAACAAGGCCAACGGCTCCTACTCTTCTCCCGGAGAGGCGTTCTGCTCCTTCCCCAGACTTGCTCCCGGGCAGCACGGTGACAGCCGTGTCCCTACCCTTAAACCTTTCCAGATTTGCATCCACGCTTCTCTCGCAGTCAGTGGGGATGGTAGGGCCAAGAGAATTTCGCTCCATGCGGGTTTCTTCCACCGTGTTGCGCAGACTAGCTCAAGCAAGCAGCAGGAGCATCCCACAAAGCGACTCAGATTTCCCAACGAATGCTGTGCTTTCCTAGAGGAGGAGCCTGGTTTAAGAGGCTTTCCCTGTAGGGTGGTATCTCCCACCTTGAGACTTGGCCTAGGCAAGCAGGAGCAGCAGCCCGCAGACCCGACTCTGATTTCTAAGCAAATGAAGAGGGTGACACTTGTCTTCCCACCTGCCCGCTATTATTGCAATGCATGCTGTCCTGTTTCATGACCTTTTGTTAAGACTGTTTCCACAGTCACAACCACGCTTCTCTCTCAAGTAGAGGGGATGCCCGGGACAAGAGGATTTCGCTCCATGCGGGTTTCTTACACCGTGCTTCGGAGACTATGTTCAGGCAAGCGGCATCTGCATCGCGCAGAACCGACTCTGTTTTCCCCAAGAATGCTGTGCTTTCCTAGAGGGGATGCCCAGGCAAAGAGGCTTTCGCTCTATGCGGGATTCTGCCACCGTGCTGCCAATACGAGGCTCAAGCAAGCAGCAACAGCAGCCCAGAGAACCGACTCTTTTTTCCCAGCGACTGCTATGCTTTCGCAGAGGTTTTCAGCTTGGCCTGAACCGCACTTCGCTGCTCCTTCCTCACCAAGGCTTTGGGCGTTCGCCCTGTCGCGTCAGGACAGGAGATCTGCGGGAGAGCTGGTGCCTCTTGGGCTTTCCTCTCCCGAGCTCCATGGTCGCACCCTGGGTTCACCGTGCCAGGCTGAACTTCGCAGACACAGCCACCACCCTGCAGCAGCGTGCGTGGTCTAGGATGACACTCCCTGCCAACTGCCATCTCCTGGCGTAGTAAGGCTTGGCTTTTAGCTCTGGAGTTCGGGCGGACTCGGGGACTAGGCCAGTGCCTTCCCCATAGGAAAGGAGAGGCGACAGGAACCCTGCACAGTGCCCGTGCACGGGGATGGGGAGCTGTGGGGGAATGTCCCCTCTTCTTCCCCGACACACCCCCTCCCACCCCCAACGCTGCCACCTCTTGGAGGATGATGGCATCTGGCTGCCCTTTCTTCCAGGGAGCTGTATCTGCGAGTTACGGGTATGGCGCCTGGTGGCAAGCTCACGTCTGCCCTAGGGACAGTTGGCCTTGGAGATGCTGTCCCCTTGGGACAGGAGGCACACAGAGCAGGCCTGCATTCTGCCCAGACTCCTTCCTCAGAGTGGAGTATGCGCGCCTGCCCTAGCCGTCCCCTCGTGTCTCCCTAAAGCCAGGCTTCCTTCTCTACGCACAGGGAGCGGGTGACGCTTGTCTTGCCACCGTCCCGCTGTTCTTCCCAGGGCAGCCTCTCCTGCTTTGCGACTGTCTCCGGACAACAAGGCCAACGGCTCCTACTCTTCTCCCGGAGAGGCGTTCTGCTCCTTCCTCAGACTTGCTCCCGAGGAGCACGGTGACAGCCGTGTCCCTACCCTTAAACCTTTCCAGATGTGCATCCACGCTTCTCTCGCAGGCAGTGGGGATGGTAGGGCCAAGAGAATTTCGCTCCATGCGGGTTTCTTCCACCGTGTTGCGCAGACTAGCTCAAGCAAGCAGCAGGAGCATCCCACAAAGCGAATCAGATATCCCAACGAATGCTGTGCTTTCCCAGAGGAGGAGCCTGGTCAAAGGGGCTTTCCCTGAAGGGTGGTATCTCCCACCTTGAGACTTGGCCTAGGCAAGCAGGAGCAGCAGCCCACAGAACCGACTCTGATTTCTAAACAAACGGAGAGCGTGACACTTGTCTTCCCACCTGCCCGCTATTGTTGCAATGCATGCTCTCCTGTTTCATGACCTTTCGTTAAGACTGTTTCCACAGGCACCACCACGCTTCTCTCTCCAGTAGAGGGGATGCCCGGGCAAGAGGATTTCGCTCCATGCGGGTTTCTTACACCGTGCTTCGGAGACTATGTTCAGGCAAGCGGCATCAGCATCGCACTGAATCGACTCTGTTTTCCCCAAGAATGTTGTGCTTTCCTAGAGGGGATGCTCAGGCAAAGAGGCTTTCGCTCTATGCGGGATTCTACCCCCGTGCTGCCAATACGAGGCTCAAGCAAGCAGCAACAGCAGCCCAGAGAACCGACTCTTTTTTCCCAGTGACTGCTGTGCTTTCGCAGAGGTTTTCAGCTTGGCCTGAGCCGCACTTTGCTGCTGCTTCCTCAGCAAGGCTTTGGGCGTTTGCTCTGTCACGTCAGGGAAGGAAATCTGCGGGAGAGCTGGTGCCTCTTGGGCTTTGCTCTCCCAGGCTCCATGGTCGCACCCTGGGTTCCCCGTGCCAGGCTGAACTTCGCAGACACAGCCACCACCCTGCAGCAGCGTGCGTGGTCTAGGATGACACTCCTGCCAACTGCCATCTCCTGGCGTAGTAAGGCTTGGCTTTTTGCTCTGGAGTTCAGGCGGACTCGGGGACTAGGCCAGTGCCTTCCCCATAGGAAAGGAGAGACGAGAGGAACCCTGCACAGTGCCCTTGAACTGGGATGGGGAGCTGTGGGGGACTGTGTCCTCTTCTTCCCCGACACACCCCCTGCCACCCCCAACGCTGCCACCTCTGGGAGGAAGGTGGCATCAGGCTGCCCTTTCTTCCAGGGAGCTGGATGTACAAGATCCGTGTATGGCGCCTGGTGGCAAGCCCACGTCTGCCCTAGGGACAGTTGGCCTTGGAGATGCTGTCCCCTTGGGACAGGAGGCACACAGAGCAGGCCTGCATTCTGCCCAGACTCCTTCCTCAGAGTGGAGTATGCGCGCCTGCCCTAGCCGTCCCCTCGTGTCTCCCTAAAGCCAGGCTTCCTTCTCTACGCACAGGGAGCGGGTGACGCTTGTCTTGCCACCGTCCCGCTGTTCTTCCCAGGGCAGCCTCTCCTGCTTTGCGACTGTCTCCGGACAACAAGGCCAACGGTTCCTACTCTTCTCCCGGAGAGGCGTTCTGCTCCTTCCTCAGACTTGCTCCCGAGGAGCAGGGTGACAGCCGTGTCCCTACCCTTAAACCTTTCCAGATGTGCATCCACGCTTCTCTCGCAGGCAGTGGGGATGGTAGGGCCAAGAGAATTTCGCTCCATGCGGGTTTCTTCCACCGTGTTGCGCAGACTAGCTCAAGCAAGCAGCAGGAGCATCCCACAAAGCGAATCAGATATCCCAACGAATGCTGTGCTTTCCCAGAGGAGGAGCCTGGTCAAAGGGGCTTTCCCTGAAGGGTGGTATCTCCCACCTTGAGACTTGGCCTAGGCAAGCAGGAGCAGCAGCCCACAGAACCGACTCTGATTTCTAAACAAACGGAGAGCGTGACACTTGTCTTCCCACCTGCCGCTATTGTTGCAATGCATGCTCTCCTGTTTCATGACCTTTCGTTAAGACTGTTTCCACAGTCACAACCACGCTTCTCTCTCCAGTAGAGGGGATGCCCGGGCAAGAGGATTTCGCTCCATGCGGGTTTCTTACACCGTGCTTCGGAGACTATGTTCAGGCAAGCGGCATCAGCATCGCACTGAATCGACCCTGTTTTCCCCAAGAATGTTGTGCTTTCCTAGAGGGGATGCTCTGGCAAAGAGGCTTTCGCTCTATGCGGGATTCTACCACCGTGCTGCCAATACGAGGCTCAAGCAAGCAGCAACAGCAGCCCAGAGAACCGACTCTTTTTTCCCAGTGACTGCTGTGCTTTCGCAGAGGTTTTCAGCTTGGCCTGAGCCGCACTTTGCTGCTGCTTCCTCAGCAAGGCTTTGGGCGTTTGCTCTGTCACGTCAGGGAAGGAAATCTGCGGGAGAGCTGGTGCCTCTTGGACTTTGCTCTCCCAGGCTCCATGGTCGCACCCTGGGTTCACCGTACCAGGCTGAACTTCGCAGACACAGCCACCACCCTGCAGCAGCGTGCGTGGTCTAGGATGACACTCCTGCCAACTGCCATCTCCTGGCATAGTAAGGCTTGGCTTTTTGCTCTGGAGTTCAGGCGGACTCGGTGACTAGGCCAGTGCCTTCCCCATAGGAAAGGAGAGACGAGTGGAACCCTGCACAGTGCCCTTGAACTGGGATGGGGAGCTGTGGGGGACTGTGTCCTCTTCTTCCCCGACACAACCCCTGCCACCCCCAACGCTGCCACCTCTTGGAGGAAGGTGGCATCAGGCTGCCCTTTCTTCCAGGGAGCTGGATGTACAAGATCCGTGTATGGCGCCTGGTGGCAAGCCCACGTCTGCCCTAGGGACAGTTGGCCTTGGAGATGCTGTCCCCTTGGGACAGGAGGCACACAGAGCAGGCCTGCATTCTGCCCAGACTCCTTCCTCAGAGTGGAGTATGCGCGCCTACCCTAGCCGTCCCCTCGTGTCTCCCTAAAGCCAGGCTTCCTTCTCTACGCACAGGGAGCGGGTGACGCTTGTCTTGCCACCGTCCCGCTGTTCTTCCCAGGGCAGCCTCTCCTGCTTTGCGACTGTCTCCGGACAACAAGGCCAACGGCTCCTACTCTTCTCCCGGAGAGGCGTTCTGCTCCTTCCTCAGACTTGCTCCCGAGGAGCACGGTGACAGCCGTGTCCCTACCCTTAAACCTTTCCAGATGTGCATCCACGCTTCTCTCGCAGGCAGTGGGGATGGTAGGGCCAAGAGAATTTCGCTCCATGCGGGTTTCTTCCACCGTGTTGCGCAGACTAGCTCAAGCAAGCAGCAGGAGCATCCCACAAAGCGAATCAGATATCCCAACGAATGCTGTGCTTTCCCAGAGGAGGAGCCTGGTCAAAGGGGCTTTCCCTGAAGGGTGGTATCTCCCACCTTGAGACTTGGCCTAGGCAAGCAGGAGCAGCAGCCCACAGAACCGACTCTGATTTCTAAACAAACGGAGAGCGTGACACTTGTCTTCCCACCTGCCCGCTATTGTTGCAATGCATGCTCTCCTGTTTCATGACCTTTCGTTAAGACTGTTTCCACAGGCACCACCACGCTTCTCTCTCCAGTAGAGGGGATGCCCGGGCAAGAGGATTTCGCTCCATGCGGGTTTCTTACACCGTGCTTCGGAGACTATGTTCAGGCAAGCGGCATCAGCATCGCACTGAATCGACTCTGTTTTCCCCAAGAATGTTGTGCTTTCCTAGAGGGGATGCTCAGGCAAAGAGGCTTTCGCTCTATGCGGGATTCTACCACCGTGCTGCCAATACGAGGCTCAAGCAAGCAGCAACAGCAGCCCAGAGAACCGACTCTTTATTCCCAGTGACTGCTGTGCTTTCGCAGAGGTTTTCAGCTTGGCCTGAGCCGCACTTTGCTGCTGCTTCCTCAGCAAGGCTTTGGGCGTTTGCTCTGTCACGTCAGGGAAGGAAATCTGCGGGAGAGCTGGTGCCTCTTGGGCTTTGCTCTCCCAGGCTCCATGGTCGCACCCTGGGTTCCCCGTGCCAGGCTGAACTTCGCAGACACAGCCACCACCCTGCAGCAGCGTGCGTGGTCTAGGATGACACTCCTGCCAACTGCCATCTCCTGGCGTAGTAAGGCTTGGCTTTTTGCTCTGGAGTTCAGGCGGACTCGGGGACTAGGCCAGTGCCTTCCCCATAGGAAAGGAGAGACGAGAGGAACCCTGCACAGTGCCCTTGAACTGGGATGGGGAGCTGTGGGGGACTGTGTCCTCTTCTTCCCCGACACACCCCCTGCCACCCCCAACGCTGCCACCTCTGGGAGGAAGGTGGCATCAGGCTGCCCTTTCTTCCAGGGAGCTGGATGTACAAGATCCGTGTATGGCGCCTGGTGGCAAGCCCACGTCTGCCCTAGGGACAGTTGGCCTTGGAGATGCTGTCCCCTTGGGACAGGAGGCACACAGAGCAGGCCTGCATTCTGTCCAGACTCCTTCCTCAGAGTGGAGTATGCGCGCCTGCCCTAGCCGTCCCCTCGTGTCTTCCTAAAGCCAGGCTTCCGTCTCTACGCACAGGGAGCGGGTGACGCTTGTCTTGCCACCGTCCCGCTGTTCTTCCCAGGGCAGCCTCTCCTGCTTTGCAACTGTCTCCGGACAACAAGGCCAACGGCTCCTACTCTTCTCCCGGAGAGGCGTTCTGCTCCTTCCCCAGACTTGCTCCCGGGCAGCACGGTGACAGCCGTGTCCCTACCCTTAAACCTTTCCAGATTTGCATCCACGCTTCTCTCGCAGGCAGTGGGGATGGTAGGGCCAAGAGAATTTCGCTCCATGCGGGTTTCTTCCACCGTGTTGCGCAGACTAGCTCAAGCAAGCAGCAGGAGCATCCCACAAAGCGACTCAGATTTCCCAACGAATGCTGTGCTTTCCTAGAGGAGGAGCCTGGTCAAAGAGGCTTTCCCTGTAGGGTGGTATCTCCCACCTTGAGACTTGGCCTAGGCAAGCAGGAGCAGCAGCCCGCAGACCCGACTCTGATTTCTAAGCAAATGAAGAGGGTGACACTTGTCTTCCCACCTGCCCGCTATTATTGCAATGCATGCTGTCCTGTTTCATGACCTTTTGTTAAGACTGTTTCCACAGTCACAACCACGCTTCTCTCTCAAGTAGAGGGGATGCCCGGGACAAGAGGATTTCGCTCCATGCGGGTTTCTTACACCGTGCTTCGGAGACTATGTTCAGGCAAGCGGCATCTGCATCGCGCAGAACAGACTCTGTTTTCCCCAAGAATGCTGTGCTTTCCTAGAGGGGATGCCCAGGCAAAGAGGCTTTCGCTCTATGCGGGATTCTGCCACCGTGCTGCCAATACGAGGCTCAAGCAAGCAGCAACAGCAGCCCAGAGAACCGACTCTTTTTTCCCAGCGACTGCTATGCTTTCGCAGAGGTTTTCAGCTTGGCCTGAACCGCACTTCGCTGCTCCTTCCTCACCAAGGCTTTGGGCGTTCGCCCTGTCGCGTCAGGTCAGGAGATCTGCGGGAGAGCTGGTGCCTCTTGGGCTTTCCTCTCCCGAGCTCCATGGTCGCACCCTGGGTTCACCGTGCCAGGCTGAACTTCGCAGACACAGCCACCACCCTGCAGCAGCGTGCGTGGTCTAGGATGACACTCCCTGCCAACTGCCATCTCCTGGCGTAGTAAGGCTTGGCTTTTTGCTCTGGAGTTCGGGCGGACTCGGGGACTAGGCCAGTGCCTTCCCCATAGGAAAGGAGAGGCGACAGGAACCCTGCACAGTGCCCGTGCACGGGGATGGGGAGCTGTGGGGGACTGTCCCCTCTTCTTCCCCGACACACCCCCTCCCACCCCCAACGCTGCCACCTCTTGGAGGATGATGGCATCTGGCTGCCCTTTCTTCCAGGGAGCTGTATCTGCGAGTTACGGGTATGGCGCCTGGTGGCAAGCCCACGTCTGCCCTAGGGACAGTTGGCCTTGGAGATGCTGTCCCCTTGGGACAGGAGGCACACAGAACAGGCCTGCCTTCTGCCCAGACTCCTTCCTCAAGTGGAGTATGCGCGTCTGCCCTAGCCGTCCCCTCTTGTCTCCCTAAAGCCAGGTTTTTGTCTCTATGCACAGGGAGCGGTGACACGTGTCTTGACACCGTCCCTCTGTTCATCCCAGGGCAGGTTCTCCTGCTTTGCGACTGCTTCCGGACAACAAGGCCAACGGCTCCTTCTCTTCTCCCGGGGAGGCGTTCTGCTCCTTCCCCAGACTTGCTCCCGGTGAGCATGGTGACAGCCGTGTCCCTATCCTTAAGGCCCTTTCCAGATGTGCTTCCACGCTTCTCTAGCAGGCTGTGGGGATGCTAGGGCCAAGAGAATTTCGCTCCATACGGGCTTCTTCCACCGTGCTGCGCAGACTAGCTCAGGCAAACGGCAGCAGCATTCCACAAAGCGACTCAGATTTCCCAACGAATGCTGTGCTTTCCCAGAGGAGGAGCCTGGTCAAAGAGGCTTTCTCTGAAGGGTGGTATCTCCCACCTTGAGACTTGGCCTAGGCAAGCAGGAGCAGCAGCCCACAGAACCGACTCTGATTTCTAAACAAACGGAGAGCGTGACACTTGTCTTCCCACCTGCCGCTATTGTTGCAATGCATGCTCTCCTGTTTCATGACCTTTCGTTAAGACTGTTTCCACAGGCACAACCACGCTTCTCTCTCCAGTAGAGGGGATGCCCGGGCAAGAGGATTTCGCTCCATGCGGGTTTCTTACACCGTGCTTCGGAGACTATGTTCAGGCAAGCGGCATCAGCTTCGCACTGAATCGACTCTGTTTTCCCCAAGAATGTTGTGCTTTCCTAGAGGGGATGCTCTGGCAAAGAGGCTTTCGCTCTATGCGGGATTCTACCACCGTGCTGCCAATACGAGGCTCAAGCAAGCAGCAACAGCAGCCCAGAGAACCGACTCTTTTTTCCCAGTGACTGCTGTGCTTTCGCAGAGGTTTTCAGCTTGGCCTGAGCCGCACTTTACTGCTGCTTCCTCAGCAAGGCTTTGGGCGTTTGCTCTGTCACGTCAGGGAGGAAATCTGCGGGAGAGCTGGTGCCTCTTGGGCTTTGCTCTCCCAGGCTCCATGGTCGCACCCTGGGTTCACCGTACCAGGCTGAACTTCGCAGACACAGCCACCACCCTGCAGCAGCGTGCGTGGTCTAGGATGACACTCCTGCCAACTGCCATCTCCTGGCGTAGTAAGGCTTGGCTTTTTGCTCTGGAGTTCAGGCGGACTCGGTGACTAGGCCAGTGCCTTCCCCATAGGAAAGGAGAGACGAGAGGAACCCTGCACAGTGCCCTTGAACTGGGATGGGGAGCTGTGGGGGACTGTGTCCTCTTCTTCCCCGACATACCCCCTGCCACCCCCAACGCTGCCACCTCTTGGAGGAAGGTGGTATCCGGCTGCCCTTTCTTCCAGGTAGCTGGATGTACAAGATCCGTGTATGGCGTCTGGTGGCAAGCCCACGTCTGCCCTAGGGACAGTTGGCCTTGGAGATGCTGTCCCCTTGGGACAGGAGGCACACAGAGCAGGCCTGCATTCTGCCCAGACTCCTTCCTCAGAGTTGAGTATGCGCGCCTGCCCTATACGTCCCCTCGTGTCTTCCTAAAGCCAGGCTTCCGTCTCTACGCACAGGGAGCGGGTGACGCTTGTCTTGCCACCGTCCCGCTGTTCTTCCCAGGGCAGCCTCTCCTGCTTTGCGACTGTCTCCGGACAACAAGGCCAACGGCTCCTACTCTTCTCCCGGAGAGGCGTTCTGCTCCTTCCCCAGACTTGCTCCCGGGCAGCATGGTGACAGCCGTGTCCCTACTCTTAAACCTTTCCAGATGTGCATCCACGCTTCTCTCGCAGGCAGTGGGGATGGTAGGACCAAGAGAATTTCACTCCATGCGGGTTTCTTCCACCGTGTTGCGCAGACTAGCTCAAGCAAGCAGCAGGAGCATCCCATAAAGCGAATCAGATTTCCCAACGAATGCTGTGCTTTCCCAGAGGAGGAGCCTGGTCAAAGGGGCTTTCCCTGAAGGGTGGTATCTCCCACCTTGAGACTTGGCCTAGGCAAGCAGGAGCAGCAGCCCACAGAACCGACTCTGATTTCTAAACAAACGGAGAGCGTGACACTTGTCTTCCCACCTGCCCGCTATTGTTGCAATGCATGCTCTCCTGTTTCATGACCTTTCGTTAAGACTGTTTCCACAGGCACCACCACGCTTCTCTCTCCAGTAGAGGGGATGCCCGGGCAAGAGGATTTCGCTCCATGCGGGTTTCTTACACCGTGCTTCGGAGACTATGTTCAGGCAAGCGGCATCTGCATCGCGCAGAACCGACTGTTTTCCCCAAGAATGCTGTGCTTTCCTAGAGGGGATGCTCAGGCAAAGAGGCTTTCGCTCTATGCGGGATTCTGCCACCGTGCTGCCAATACGAGGCTCAAGCAAGCAGCAACAGCAGCCCAGAGAACCGACTCTTTTTTCCCAGCGACTGCTATGCTTTCGCAGAGGTTTTCAGCTTCGCCTGAACCGCACTTCGCTGCTCCTTCCTCACCAAGGCTTTGGGCGTTCGCCCTGTCGCGTCAGGTCAGGAGATCTGCGGGAGAGCTGGTGCCTCTTGGGCTTTCCTCTCCCGAGCTCCATGGTCGCACCCTGGGTTCACCGTGCCAGGCTGAACTTCGCAGACACAGCCACCACCCTGCAGCAGCGTGCGTGGTCTAGGATGACACTCCCTGCCAACTGCCATCTCCTGGCGTAGTAAGGCTTGGCTTTTTGCTCTGGAGTTCGGGCGGACTCGGGGACTAGGCCAGTGCCTTCCCCATAGGAAAGGAGAGGCGACAGGAACCCTGCACAGTGCCCGTGCACGGGGATGGGGAGCTGTGGGGGACTGTCCCCTCTTCTTCCCCGACACACCCCCTGCCACCCCCAACGCTGCCACCTCTTGGAGGATGATGGCATCTGGCTGCCCTTTCTTCCAGGGAGCTGTATCTGCGAGTTACGGGTATGGCGCCTGGTGGCAAGCTCACGTCTGCCCTAGGGACAGTTGGCCTTGGAGATGCTGTCCCCTTGGGACAGGAGGCACACAGAACAGGCCTGCCTTCTGCCCAGACTCCTTCCTCAAGTGGAGTATGCGCGTCTGCCCTAGCCGTCCCCTCTTGTCTCCCTAAAGCCAGGTTTTTGTCTCTATGCACAGGGAGCGGTGACACGTGTCTTGACACCGTCCCTCTGTTCATCCCAGGGCAGGTTCTCCTGCTTTGCGACTGCTTCCGGACAACAAGGCCAACGGCTCCTTCTCTTCTCCCGGGGAGGCGTTCTGCTCCTTCCCCAGACTTGCTCCCGGTGAGCATGGTGACAGCCGTGTCCCTATCCTTAAGGCCCTTTCCAGATGTGCTTCCACGCTTCTCTAGCAGGCAGTGGGGATGCTAGGGCCAAGAGAATTTCGCTCCATACGGGCTTCTTCCACCGTGCTGCGCAGACTAGCTCAGGCAAACGGCAGCAGCATTGCACAAAGCGACTCAGATTTCCCAACGAATGCTGTGCTTTCCCAGAGGAGGAGCCTGGTCAAAGAGGCTTTCTCTGAAGGGTGGTATCTCCCACCTTGAGACTTGGCCTAGGCAAGCAGGAGCAGCAGCCCACAGAACCGACTCTGATTTCTAAACAAACGGAGAGCGTGACACTTGTCTTCCCACCTGCCGCTATTGTTGCAATGCATGCTCTCCTGTTTCATGACCTTTCGTTAAGACTGTTTCCACAGGCACAACCACGCTTCTCTCTCCAGTAGAGGGGATGCCCGGGCAAGAGGATTTCGCTCCATGCGGGTTTCTTACACCGTGCTTCGGAGACTATGTTCAGGCAAGCGGCATCAGCTTCGCACTGAATCGACTCTGTTTTCCCCAAGAATGTTGTGCTTTCCTAGAGGGGATGCTCTGGCAAAGAGGCTTTCGCTCTATGCGGGATTCTACCACCGTGCTGCCAATACGAGGCTCAAGCAAGCAGCAACAGCAGCCCAGAGAACCGACTCTTTTTTCCCAGTGACTGCTGTGCTTTCGCAGAGGTTTTCAGCTTGGCCTGAGCCGCACTTTGCTGCTGCTTCCTCAGCAAGGCTTTGGGCGTTTGCTCTGTCACGTCAGGGAAGGAAATCTGCGGGAGAGCTGGTGCCTCTTGGGCTTTGCTCTCCCAGGCTCCATGGTCGCAACCTGGGTTCACCGTACCAGGCTGAACTTCGCAGACACAGCCACCACCCTGCAGCAGCGTGCGTGGTCTAGGATGACACTCCTGCCAACTGCCATCTCCTGGCATAGTAAGGCTTGGCTTTTTGCTCTGGAGTTCAGGCGGACTCGGTGACTAGGCCAGTGCCTTCCCCATAGGAAAGGAGAGACGAGAGGAACCCTGCACAGTGCCCTTGAACTGGGATGGGGAGCTGTGGGAGACTGTGTCCTCTTCTTCCCCGACACACCCCCTGCCACCCCCAACGCTGCCACCTCTTGGAGGAAGGTGGTATCCGGCTGCCCTTTCTTCCAGGGAGCTGGATGTACAAGATCCGTGTATGGCGCCTGGTGGCAAGCCCACGTCTGCCCTAGGGACAGTTGGCCTTGGAGATGCTGTCCCCTTGGGACAGGAGGCACACAGAGCAGGCCTGCATTCTGCCCAGACCCTTCCTCAGAGTGGAGTATGCGCGCCTGCCCTAGCCGTCCCCTCGTGTCTCCCTAAAGCAGGGCTTCCTTCTCTACGCACAGGGAGCGGGTGACGCTTGTCTTGCCACCGTCCCGCTGTTCTTCCCAGGGCAGCCTCTCCTGCTTTGCGACTGTCTCCGGACAACAAGGCCAACGGCTCCTACTCTTCTCCCGGAGAGGCGTTCTGCTCCTTCCTCAGACTTGCTCCCGAGCAGCACGGTGACAGCCGTGTCCCTACCCTTAAACCTTTCCAGATGTGCATCCATGCTTCTCTCGCAGGCAGTGGGGATGGTAGGGCCAAGAGAATTTCGCTCCATGCGGGTTTCTTCCACCGTGTTGCGCAGACTAGCTCAAGCAAGCAGCAGGAGCATCCCACAAAGCGAATCAGATATCCCAACGAATGCTGTGCTTTCCCAGAGGAGGAGCCTGGTCAAAGGGGCTTTCCCTGAAGGGTGGTATCTCCCACCTTGAGACTTGGCCTAGGCAAGCAGGAGCAGCAGCCCACAGAACCGACTCTGATTTCTAAACAAACGGAGAGCGTGACACTTGTCTTCCCACCTGCCCGCTATTGTTGCAATGCATGCTCTCCTGTTTCATGACCTTTCGTTAAGACTGTTTCCACAGGCACAACCACGCTTCTCTCTCCAGTAGAGGGGATGCCCGGGCAAGAGGATTTCGCTCCATGCGGGTTTCTTACACCGTGCTTCGGAGACTATGTTCAGGCAAGCGGCATCAGCATCGCACTGAATCGACTCTGTTTTCCCCAAGAATGTTGTGCTTTCCTAGAGGGGATGCTCAGGCAAAGAGGCTTTCGCTCTATGCGGGATTCTACCACCGTGCTGCCAATACGAGGCTCAAGCAAGCAGCAACAGCAGCCCAGAGAACCGACTCTTTTTTCCCAGTGACTGCTGTGCTTTCGCAGAGGTTTTCAGCTTGGCCTGAGCCGCACTTTGCTGCTGCTTCCTCAGCAAGGCTTTGGGCGTTCGCCCTGTCGCGTCAGGTCAGGAGATCTGCGGGAGAGCTGGTGCCTCTTGGGCTTTCCTCTCCCGAGCTCCATGGTCGCACCCTGGGTTCACCGTGCCAGGCTGAACTTCGCAGACACAGCCACCACCCTGCAGCAGCGTGCGTGGTCTAGGATGACACTCCTGCCAACTGCCATCTCCTGGCATATTAAGGCTTGGCTTTTTGCTCTGGAGTTCAGGCGGACTCGGGGACTAGGCCAGTGCCTTCCCCATAGGAAAGGAGAGACGAGAGGAACCCTGCACAGTGCCCTTGAACTGGGATGGGGACCTGTGGGGGACTGTGTCCTCTTCTTCCCCGACACACCCCCTGCCACCCCCAACGCTGCCACCTCTTGGAGGAAGGTGGCATCAGGCTGCCCTTTCTTCCAGGGAGCTGGATGTACAAGATCCGTGTATGGCGCCTGGTGGCAAGCCCACGTCTGCCCTAGGGACAGTTGGCCTTGGAGATGCTGTCCCCTTGGGACAGGAGGCACACAGAGCAGGCCTGCATTCTGCCCAGACTCCTTCCTCAGAGTTGAGTATGCGCGCCTGCCCTAGCCGTCCCCTCGTGTCTTCCTAAAGCCAGGCTTCCGTCTCTACGCACAGGGAGCGGGTGACGCTTGTCTTGCCACCGTCCCGCTGTTCTTCCCAGGGCAGCCTCTCCTGCTTTGCGACTGTCTCCGGACAACAAGGCCAACGGCTCCTACTCTTCTCCCGGAGAGGCGTTCTGCTCCTTCCCCAGACTTGCTCCCGGGCAGCACGGTGACAGCCGTGTCCCTACCCTTAAACCTTTCCAGATGTGCATCCACGCTTCTCTCGCAGGCAGTGGGGATGGTAGGGCCAAGAGAATTTCGCTCCATGCGGGTTTCTTCCACCGTATTGCGCAGACTAGCTCAAGCAAGCAGCAGGAGCATCCCACAAAGCGAATCAGATATCCCAACGAATGCTGTGCTTTCCCAGAGGAGGAGCCTGGTCAAAGGGGCTTTCCCTGAAGGGTGGTATCTCCCACCTTGAGACTTGGCCTAGGCAAGCAGGAGCAGCAGCCCACAGAACCGACTCTGATTTCTAAACAAACGGAGAGCGTGACACTTGTCTTCCCACCTGCCCGCTATTGTTGCAATGCATGCTCTCCTGTTTCATGACCTTTCGTTAAGACTGTTTCCACAGGCACAACCACGCTTCTCTCTCCAGTAGAGGGGATGCCCGGGCAAGAGGATTTCGCTCCATGCGGGTTTCTTACACCGTGCTTCGGAGACTATGTTCAGGCAAGCGGCATCAGCATCGCACTGAATCGACTCTGTTTTCCCCAAGAATGTTGTGCTTTCCTAGAGGGGATGCTCAGGCAAAGAGGCTTTCGCTCTATGCGGGATTCTACCACCGTGCTGCCAATACGAGGCTCAAGCAAGCAGCAACAGCAGCCCAGAGAACCGACTCTTTTTTCCCAGTGACTGCTGTGCTTTCGCAGAGGTTTTCAGCTTGGCCTGAGCCGCACTTTGCTGCTGCTTCCTCAGCAAGGCTTTGGGCGTTTGCTCTGTCACGTCAGGGAAGGAAATCTGCGGGAGAGCTGGTGCCTCTTGGGCTTTGCTCTCCCAGGCTCCATGGTCGCACCCTGGGTTCCCCGTGCCAGGCTGAACTTCGCAGACACAGCCACCACCCTGCAGCAGCGTGCGTGGTCTAGGATGACACTCCTGCCAACTGCCATCTCCTGGCGTAGTAAGGCTTGGCTTTTTGCTCTGGAGTTCAGGCGGACTCGGGGACTAGGCCAGTGCCTTCCCCATAGGAAAGGAGAGACGAGAGGAACCCTGCACAGTGCCCTTGAACTGGGATGGGGAGCTGTGGGGGACTGTGTCCTCTTCTTCCCCGACACACCCCCTGCCACCCCCAACGCTGCCACCTCTGGGAGGAAGGTGGCATCAGGCTGCCCTTTCTTCCAGGGAGCTGGATGTACAAGATCCGTGTATGGCGCCTGGTGGCAAGCCCACGTCTGCCCTAGGGACAGTTGGCCTTGGAGATGCTGTCCACTTGGGACAGGAGGCACACAGAGCAGGCCTGCATTCTGCCCAGACTCCTTCCTCAGAGTTGAGTATGCGCGCCTGCCCTATACGTCCCCTCGTGTCTTCCTAAAGCCAGGCTTCCGTCTCTACGCACAGGGAGCGGGTGACGCTTGTCTTGCCACCGTCCCGCTGTTCTTCCCAGGGCAGCCTCTCCTGCTTTGCGACTGTCTCCGGAAAACAAGGCCAACGGCTCCTACTCTTCTCCCGGAGAGGCGTTCTGCTCCTTCCCCAGACTTGCTCCCGGGCAGCACGGTGACAGCCGTGTCCCTACTCTTAAACCTTTCCAGATGTGCATCCACGCTTCTCTCGCAGGCAGTGGGGATGGTAGGGCCAAGAGAATTTCGCTCCATGCGGGTTTCTTCCACCGTATTGCGCAGACTAGCTCAAGCAAGCAGCAGGAGCATCCCACAAAGCGAATCAGATATCCCAACGAATGCTGTGCTTTCCCAGAGGAGGAGCCTGGTCAAAGGGGCTTTCCCTGAAGGGTGGTATCTCCCACCTTGAGACTTGGCCTAGGCAAGCAGGAGCAGCAGCCCACAGAACCGACTCTGATTTCTAAACAAACGGAGAGCGTGACACTTGTCTTCCCACCTGCCCGCTATTGTTGCAATGCATGCTCTCCTGTTTCATGACCTTTCGTTAAGACTGTTTCCACAGGCACCACCACGCTTCTCTCTCCAGTAGAGGGGATGCCCGGGCAAGAGGATTTCGCTCCATGCGGGTTTCTTACACCGTGCTTCGGAGACTATGTTCAGGCAAGCGGCATCAGCATCGCACTGAATCGACTCTGTTTTCCCCAAGAATGTTGTGCTTTCCTAGAGGGGATGCTCAGGCAAAGAGGCTTTCGCTCTATGCGGGATTCTACCACCGTGCTGCCAATACGAGGCTCAAGCAAGCAGCAACAGCAGCCCAGAGAACCGACTCTTTTTTCCCAGTGACTGCTGTGCTTTCGCAGAGGTTTTCAGCTTGGCCTGAGCCGCACTTTGCTGCTGCTTCCTCAGCAAGGCTTTGGGCGTTCGCCCTGTCGCGTCAGGTCAGGAGATCTGCGGGAGAGCTGGTGCCTCTTGGGCTTTCCTCTCCCGAGCTCCATGGTCGCACCCTGGGTTCACCGTGCCAGGCTGCACTTCGCAGACACAGCCACCACCCTGCAGCAGCGTGCGTGGTCTAGGATGACACTCCCTGCCAACTGCCATCTCCTGGCGTAGTAAGGCTTGGCTTTTTGCTCTGGAGTTCGGGCGGACTCGGGGACTAGGCCAGTGCCTTCCCCATAGGAAAGGAGAGGCGACAGGAACCCTGCACAGTGCCCGTGCACGGGGATGGGGAGCTGTGGGGGACTGTCCCCTCTTCTTCCCCGACACACCCCCTCCCACCCCCAACGCTGCCACCTCTTGGAGGATGATGGCATCTGGCTGCCCTTTCTTCCAGGGAGCTGTATCTGCGAGTTACGGGTATGGCGCCTGGTGGCAAGCTCACGTCTGCCCTAGGGACAGTTGGCCTTGGAGATGCTGTCCCCTTGGGACAGGAGGCACACAGAACAGGCCTGCCTTCTGCCCAGACTCCTTCCTCAAGTGGAGTATGCGCGTCTGCCCTAGCCGTCCCCTCTTGTCTCCCTAAAGCCAGGTTTTTGTCTCTATGCACAGGGAGCGGTGACACGTGTCTTGACACCGTCCCTCTGTTCATCCCAGGGCAGGTTCTCCTGCTTTGCGACTGCTTCCGGACAACAAGGCCAACGGCTCCTTCTCTTCTCCCGGGGAGGCGTTCTGCTCCTTCCCCAGACTTGCTCCCGGTGAGCATGGTGACAGCCGTGTCCCTATCCTTAAGGCCCTTTCCAGATGTGCTTCCACGCTTCTCTAGCAGGCAGTGGGGATGCTAGGGCCAAGAGAATTTCGCTCCATACGGGCTTCTTCCACCGTGCTGCGCAGACTAGCTCAGGCAAACGGCAGCAGCATTCCACAAAGCGACTCAGATTTCCCAACGAATGCTGTGCTTTCCCAGAGGAGGAGCCTGGTCAAAGAGGCTTTCCCTGAAGGGTGGTATCTCCCACCTTGAGACTTGGCCTAGGCAAGCAGGAGCAGCAGCCCACAGAACTGACTCTGATTTCTAAACAAACGGAGAGCGTGACACTTGTCTTCCCACCTGCCGCTATTGTTGCAATGCATGCTCTCCTGTTTCATGACCTTTCGTTAAGACTGTTTCCACAGGCACAACCACGCTTCTCTCTCCAGTAGAGGGGATGCCCGGGACAAGAGGATTTCGCTCCATGCGGGTTTCTTACACCGTGCTTCGGAGACTATGTTCAGGCAAGCGGCATCAGCATCGCACTGAATCGACTCTGTTTTCCCCAAGAATGTTGTGCTTTCCTAGAGGGGATGCTCTGGCAAAGAGGCTTTCGCTCTATGCGGGATTCTACCACCGTGCTGCCAATACGAGGCTCAAGCAAGCAGCAACAGCAGCCCAGAGAACCGACTCTTTTTTCCCAGTGACTGCTGTGCTTTCGCAGAGGTTTTCAGCTTGGCCTTAGCCGCACTTTGCTGCTCCTTCCTCAGCAAGGCTTTGGGCGTTTGCTCTGTCACGTCAGGGAAGGAAATCTGCGGGAGAGCTGGTGCCTCTTGGGCTTTGCTCTCCCAGGCTCCATGGTCGCACCCTGGGTTCACCGTACCAGGCTGAACTTCGCAGACACAGCCACCACCCGGCAGCAGCGTGCGTGGTCTAGGATGACACTCCTGCCAACTGCCATCCCCTGGCGTAGTAAGGCTTGGCTTTTTGCTCTGGAGTTCAGGCGGACTCGGGGACTAGGCCAGTGCCTTCCCCATAGGAAAGGAGAGACGAGAGGAACCCTGCACAGTGCCCTTGAACTGGGATGGGGAGCTGTGGGGGACTGTGTCCTCTTCTTCCCCGACACACCCCCTGCCACCCCCAACGCTGCCACCTCTGGGAGGAAGGTGGCATCAGGCTGCCCTTTCTTCCAGGGAGCTGGATGTACAAGATCCGTGTATGGCGCCTGGTGGCAAGCCCACGTCTGCCCTAGGGACAGTTGGCCTTGGAGATGCTGTCCCCTTGGGACAGGAGGCACACAGAGCAGGCCTGCATTCTGCCCAGACTCCTTCCTCAGAGTGGAGTATGCGCGCCTGCCCTAGCCGTCCCCTCGTGTCTCCCTAAAGCCAGGCTTCCTTCTCTATGCACAGGGAGCGGGTGACGCTTGTCTTGCCACCGTCCCGCTGTTCTTCCCAGGGCAGCCTCTCCTGCTTTGCGACTGTCTCCGGACAACAAGGCCAACGGCTCCTACTCTTCTCCCGGAGAGGCGTTCTGCTCCTTCCTCAGACTTGCTCCCGAGGAGCACGGTGACAGCCGTGTCCCTACCCTTAAACCTTTCCAGATGTGCATCCACGCTTCTCTCGCAGGCAGTGGGGATGGTAGGGCCAAGAGAATTTCGCTCCATGCGGGTTTCTTCCACCGTGTTGCGCAGAGTAGCTCAAGCAAGCAGCAGGAGCATCCCACAAAGCGAATCAGATATCCCAACGAATGCTGTGCTTTCCCAGAGGAGGAGCCTGGTCAAAGGGGCTTTCCCTGAAGGGTGGTATCTCCCACCTTGAGACTTGGCCTAGGCAAGCAGGAGCAGCAGCCCACAGAACCGACTCTGATTTCTAAACAAACGGAGAGCGTGACACTTGTCTTCCCACCTGCCCGCTATTGTTGCAATGCATGCTCTCCTGTTTCATGACCTTTCGTTAAGACTGTTTCCACAGGCACCACCACGCTTCTCTCTCCAGTAGAGGGGATGCCCGGGCAAGAGGATTTCGCTCCATGCGGGTTTCTTACACCGTGCTTCGGAGACTATGTTCAGGCAAGCGGCATCAGCATCGCACTGAATCGACTCTGTTTTCCCCAAGAATGTTGTGCTTTCCTAGAGGGGATGCTCAGGCAAAGAGGCTTTCGCTCTATGCGGGATTCTACCACCGTGCTGCCAATACGAGGCTCAAGCAAGCAGCAACAGCAGCCCAGAGAACCGACTCTTTTTTCCCAGTGACTGCTGTGCTTTCGCAGAGGTTTTCAGCTTGGCCTGAGCCGCACTTTGCTGCTGCTTCCTCAGCAAGGCTATGGGCGTTTGCTCTGTCACGTCAGGGAAGGAAATCTGCGGGAGAGCTGGTGCCTCTTGGGCTTTGCTCTCCCAGGCTCCATGGTCGCACCCTGGATTCCCCGTGCCAGGCTGAACTTCGCAGACACAGCCACCACCCGGCAGCAGCGTGCGTGGTCTAGGATGACACTCCTGCCAACTGCCATCTCCTGGCGTAGTAAGGCTTGGCTTTTTGCTCTGGAGTTCAGGCGGACTCGGGGACTAGGCCAGTGCCTTCCCCATAGGAAAGGAGAGACGAGAGGAACCCTGCACAGTGCCCTTGAACTGGGATGGGGAGCTGTGGGGGACTGTGTCCTCTTCTTCCCCGACACACCCCCTGCCACCCCCAACGCTGCCACCTCTTGGAGGAAGGTGGCATCAGGCTGCCCTTTCTTCCAGGGAGCTGGATGTACAAGATCCGTGTATGGCGCCTGGTGGCAAGCCCACGTCTGCCCTAGGGACAGTTGGCCTTGGAGATGCTGTCCCCTTGGGACAGGAGGCACACAGAGCAGGCCTGCATTCTGCCCAGACTCCTTCCTCAGAGTTGAGTATGCGAGCCTGCCCTAGCCGTCCCCTCGTGTCTTCCTAAAGCCAGGCTTCCGTCTCTACGCACAGGGAGCGGGTGACGCTTGTCTTGCCACCGTCCCGCTGTTCTTCCCAGGGCAGCCTCTCCTGCTTTGCGACTGTCTCCGGACAACAAGGCCAACGGCTCCTACTCTTCTCCCGGAGAGGCGTTCTGCTCCTTCCCCAGACTTGCTCCCGGGCAGCACGGTGACAGCCGTGTCCCTACCCTTAAACCTTTCCAGATTTGCATCCACGCTTCTCTCGCAGGCAGTGGGGATGGTAGGGCCAAGAGAATTTCGCTCCATGCGGGTTTCTTCCACCGTGTTGCGCAGACTAGCTCAAGCAAGCAGCAGGAGCATCCCACAAAGCGACTCAGATTTCCCAACGAATGCTGTGCTTTCCTAGAGGAGGAGCCTGGTCAAAGAGGCTTTCCCTGTAGGGTGGTATCTCCCACCTTGAGACTTGGCCTAGGCAAGCAGGAGCAGCAGCCCGCAGACCCGACTCTGATTTCTAAGCAAATGAAGAGGGTGACACTTGTCTTCCCACCTGCCCGCTATTATTGCAATGCATGCTGTCCTGTTTCATGACCTTTTGTTAAGACTGTTTCCACAGTCACAACCACGCTTCTCTCTCAAGTAGAGGGGATGCCCGGGACAAGAGGATTTCGCTCCATGCGGGTTTCTTACACCGTGCTTCGGAGACTATGTTCAGGCAAGCGGCATCTGCATCGCGCAGAACCGACTCTGTTTTCCCCAAGAATGCTGTGCTTTCCTAGAGGGGATGCCCAGGCAAAGAGGCTTTCGCTCTATGCGGGATTCTGCCACCGTGCTGCCAATACGAGGCTCAAGCAAGCAGCAACAGCAGCCCAGAGAACCGACTCTTTTTTCCCAGCGACTGCTATGCTTTCGCAGAGGTTTTCAGCTTGGCCTGAACCGCACTTCGCTGCTCCTTCCTCACCAAGGCTTTGGGCGTTCGCCCTGTCGCGTCAGGTCAGGAGATCTGCGGGAGAGCTGGTGCCTCTTGGGCTTTCCTCTCCCGAGCTCCATGGTCGCACCCTGGGTTCACCGTGCCAGGCTGAACTTCGCAGACACAGCCACCACCCTGCAGCAGCGTGCGTGGTCTAGGATGACACTCCCTGCCAACTGCCATCTCCTGGCGTAGTAAGGCTTGGCTTTTTGCTCTGGAGTTCGGGCGGACTCGGGGACTAGGCCAGTGCCTTCCCCATAGGAAAGGAGAGGCGACAGGAACCCTGCACAGTGCCCGTGCACGGGGATGGGGAGCTGTGGGGGACTGTCCCCTCTTCTTCCCCGACACACCCCCTCCCACCCCCAACGCTGCCACCTCTTGGAGGATGATGGCATCTGGCTGCCCTTTCTTCCAGGGAGCTGTATCTGCGAGTTACGGGTATGGCGCCTGGTGGCAAGCTCACGTCTGCCCTAGGGACAGTTGGCCTTGGAGATGCTGTCCCCTTGGGACAGGA
Organism: Neogale vison; assembly: GCF_020171115.1. Taxonomy (NCBI): domain Eukaryota; kingdom Metazoa; phylum Chordata; class Mammalia; order Carnivora; family Mustelidae; genus Neogale; species Neogale vison. Next base: position 111,106 of record NW_025334885.1, on the reverse strand, counting down.
GGCACACAGAGCAGGCCTGCATTCTGCCCAGACTCCTTCCTCAGAGTGGAGTATGCGCGCCTGCCCTAGCCGTCCCCTCGTGTCTCCCTAAAGCCAGGCTTCCTTCTCTATGCACAGGGAGCGGGTGACGCTTGTCTTGCCACCGTCCCGCTGTTCTTCCCAGGGCAGCCTCTCCTGCTTTGCGACTGTCTCCGGACAACAAGGCCAACGGCTCCTACTCTTCTCCCGGAGAGGCGTTCTGCTCCTTCCTCAGACTTGCTCCCGAGGAGCACGGTGACAGCCGTGTCCCTACCCTTAAACCTTTCCAGATGTGCATCCACGCTTCTCTCGCAGGCAGTGGGGATGGTAGGGCCAAGAGAATTTCGCTCCATGCGGGTTTCTTCCACCGTGTTGCGCAGACTAGCTCAAGCAAGCAGCAGGAGCATCCCACAAAGCGAATCAGATATCCCAACGAATGCTGTGCTTTCCCAGAGGAGGAGCCTGGTCAAAGGGGCTTTCCCTGAAGGGTGGTATCTCCCACCTTGAGACTTGGCCTAGGCAAGCAGGAGCAGCAGCCCACAGAACCGACTCTGATTTCTAAACAAACGGAGAGCGTGACACTTGTCTTCCCACCTGCCCGCTATTGTTGCAATGCATGCTCTCCTGTTTCATGACCTTTCGTTAAGACTGTTTCCACAGGCACCACCACGCTTCTCTCTCCAGTAGAGGGGATGCCCGGGCAAGAGGATTTCGCTCCATGCGGGTTTCTTACACCGTGCTTCGGAGACTATGTTCAGGCAAGCGGCATCAGCATCGCACTGAATCGACTCTGTTTTCCCCAAGAATGTTGTGCTTTCCTAGAGGGGATGCTCAGGCAAAGAGGCTTTCGCTCTATGCGGGATTCTACCACCGTGCTGCCAATACGAGGCTCAAGCAAGCAGCAACAGCAGCCCAGAGAACCGACTCTTTTTTCCCAGTGACTGCTGTGCTTTCGCAGAGGTTTTCAGCTTGGCCTGAGCCGCACTTTGCTGCTGCTTCCTCAGCAAGGCTTTGGGCGTTTGCTCTGTCACGTCAGGGAAGGAAATCTGCGGGAGAGCTGGTGCCTCTTGGGCTTTGCTCTCCCAGGCTCCATGGTCGCACCCTGGGTTCCCCGTGCCAGGCTGAACTTCGCAGACACAGCCACCACCCTGCAGCAGCGTGCGTGGTCTAGGATGACACTCCTGCCAACTGCCATCTCCTGGCGTAGTAAGGCTTGGCTTTTTGCTCTGGAGTTCAGGCGGACTCGGGGACTAGGCCAGTGCCTTCCCCATAGGAAAGGAGAGACGAGAGGAACCCTGCACAGTGCCCTTGAACTGGGATGGGGAGCTGTGGGGGACTGTGTCCTCTTCTTCCCCGACACACCCCCTGCCACCCCCAACGCTGCCACCTCTGGGAGGAAGGTGGCATCAGGCTGCCCTTTCTTCCAGGGAGCTGGATGTACAAGATCCGTGTATGGCGCCTGGTGGCAAGCCCACGTCTGCCCTAGGGACAGTTGGCCTTGGAGATGCTGTCCCCTTGGGACAGGAGGCACACAGAGCAGGCCTGCATTCTGCCCAGACTCCTTCCTCAGAGTGGAGTATGCGCGCCTGCCCTAGCCGTCCCCTCGTGTCTCCCTAAAGCCAGGCTTCCTTCTCTACGCACAGGGAGCGGGTGACGCTTGTCTTGCCACCGTCCCGCTGTTCTTCCCAGGGCAGCCTCTCCTGCTTTGCGACTGTCTCCGGACAACAAGGCCAACGGTTCCTACTCTTCTCCCGGAGAGGCGTTCTGCTCCTTCCTCAGACTTGCTCCCGAGGAGCAGGGTGACAGCCGTGTCCCTACCCTTAAACCTTTCCAGATGTGCATCCACGCTTCTCTCGCAGGCAGTGGGGATGGTAGGGCCAAGAGAATTTCGCTCCATGCGGGTTTCTTCCACCGTGTTGCGCAGACTAGCTCAAGCAAGCAGCAGGAGCATCCCACAAAGCGAATCAGATATCCCAACGAATGCTGTGCTTTCCCAGAGGAGGAGCCTGGTCAAAGGGGCTTTCCCTGAAGGGTGGTATCTCCCACCTTGAGACTTGGCCTAGGCAAGCAGGAGCAGCAGCCCACAGAACCGACTCTGATTTCTAAACAAACGGAGAGCGTGACACTTGTCTTCCCACCTGCCGCTATTGTTGCAATGCATGCTCTCCTGTTTCATGACCTTTCGTTAAGACTGTTTCCACAGTCACAACCACGCTTCTCTCTCCAGTAGAGGGGATGCCCGGGCAAGAGGATTTCGCTCCATGCGGGTTTCTTACACCGTGCTTCGGAGACTATGTTCAGGCAAGCGGCATCAGCATCGCACTGAATCGACCCTGTTTTCCCCAAGAATGTTGTGCTTTCTTAGAGGGGATGCTCTGGCAAAGAGGCTTTCGCTCTATGCGGGATTCTACCACCGTGCTGCCAATACGAGGCTCAAGCAAGCAGCAACAGCAGCCCAGAGAACCGACTCTTTTTTCCCAGTGACTGCTGTGCTTTCGCAGAGGTTTTCAGCTTGGCCTGAGCCGCACTTTGCTGCTGCTTCCTCAGCAAGGCTTTGGGCGTTTGCTCTGTCACGTCAGGGAAGGAAATCTGCGGGAGAGCTGGTGCCTCTTGGGCTTTGCTCTCCCAGGCTCCATGGTCGCACCCTGGGTTCACCGTACCAGGCTGAACTTCGCAGACACAGCCACCACCCTGCAGCAGCGTGCGTGGTCTAGGATGACACTCCTGCCAACTGCCATCTCCTGGCATAGTAAGGCTTGGCTTTTTGCTCTGGAGTTCAGGCGGACTCGGTGACTAGGCCAGTGCCTTCCCCATAGGAAAGGAGAGACGAGTGGAACCCTGCACAGTGCCCTTGAACTGGGATGGGGAGCTGTGGGGGACTGTGTCCTCTTCTTCCCCGACACAACCCCTGCCACCCCCAACGCTGCCACCTCTTGGAGGAAGGTGGCATCAGGCTGCCCTTTCTTCCAGGGAGCTGGATGTACAAGATCCGTGTATGGCGCCTGGTGGCAAGCCCACGTCTGCCCTAGGGACAGTTGGCCTTGGAGATGCTGTCCCCTTGGGACAGGAGGCACACAGAGCAGGCCTGCATTCTGCCCAGACTCCTTCCTCAGAGTGGAGTATGCGCGCCTGCCCTAGCCGTCCCCTCGTGTCTCCCTAAAGCCAGGCTTCCTTCTCTACGCACAGGGAGCGGGTGACGCTTGTCTTGCCACCGTCCCGCTGTTCTTCCCAGGGCAGCCTCTCCTGCTTTGCGACTGTCTCCGGACAACAAGGCCAACGGCTCCTACTCTTCTCCCGGAGAGGCGTTCTGCTCCTTCCTCAGACTTGCTCCCGAGGAGCACGGTGACAGCCGTGTCCCTACCCTTAAACCTTTCCAGATGTGCATCCACGCTTCTCTCGCAGGCAGTGGGGATGGTAGGGCCAAGAGAATTTCGCTCCATGCGGGTTTCTTCCACCGTGTTGCGCAGACTAGCTCAAGCAAGCAGCAGGAGCATCCCACAAAGCGAATCAGATATCCCAACGAATGCTGTGCTTTCCCAGAGGAGGAGCCTGGTCAAAGGGGCTTTCCCTGAAGGGTGGTATCTCCCACCTTGAGACTTGGCCTAGGCAAGCAGGAGCAGCAGCCCACAGAACCGACTCTGATTTCTAAACAAACGGAGAGCGTGACACTTGTCTTCCCACCTGCCCGCTATTGTTGCAATGCATGCTCTCCTGTTTCATGACCTTTCGTTAAGACTGTTTCCACAGGCACCACCACGCTTCTCTCTCCAGTAGAGGGGATGCCCGGGCAAGAGGATTTCGCTCCATGCGGGTTTCTTACACCGTGCTTCGGAGACTATGTTCAGGCAAGCGGCATCAGCATCGCACTGAATCGACTCTGTTTTCCCCAAGAATGTTGTGCTTTCCTAGAGGGGATGCTCAGGCAAAGAGGCTTTCGCTCTATGCGGGATTCTACCACCGTGCTGCCAATACGAGGCTCAAGCAAGCAGCAACAGCAGCCCAGAGAACCGACTCTTTATTCCCAGTGACTGCTGTGCTTTCGCAGAGGTTTTCAGCTTGGCCTGAGCCGCACTTTGCTGCTGCTTCCTCAGCAAGGCTTTGGGCGTTTGCTCTGTCACGTCAGGGAAGGAAATCTGCGGGAGAGCTGGTGCCTCTTGGGCTTTGCTCTCCCAGGCTCCATGGTCGCACCCTGGGTTCCCCGTGCCAGGCTGAACTTCGCAGACACAGCCACCACCCTGCAGCAGCGTGCGTGGTCTAGGATGACACTCCTGCCAACTGCCATCTCCTGGCGTAGTAAGGCTTGGCTTTTTGCTCTGGAGTTCAGGCGGACTCGGGGACTAGGCCAGTGCCTTCCCCATAGGAAAGGAGAGACGAGAGGAACCCTGCACAGTGCCCTTGAACTGGGATGGGGAGCTGTGGGGGACTGTGTCCTCTTCTTCCCCGACACACCCCCTGCCACCCCCAACGCTGCCACCTCTGGGAGGAAGGTGGCATCAGGCTGCCCTTTCTTCCAGGGAGCTGGATGTACAAGATCCGTGTATGGCGCCTGGTGGCAAGCCCACGTCTGCCCTAGGGACAGTTGGCCTTGGAGATGCTGTCCCCTTGGGACAGGAGGCACACAGAGCAGGCCTGCATTCTGTCCAGACTCCTTCCTCAGAGTGGAGTATGCGCGCCTGCCCTAGCCGTCCCCTCGTGTCTTCCTAAAGCCAGGCTTCCGTCTCTACGCACAGGGAGCGGGTGACGCTTGTCTTGCCACCGTCCCGCTGTTCTTCCCAGGGCAGCCTCTCCTGCTTTGCAACTGTCTCCGGACAACAAGGCCAACGGCTCCTACTCTTCTCCCGGAGAGGCGTTCTGCTCCTTCCCCAGACTTGCTCCCGGGCAGCACGGTGACAGCCGTGTCCCTACCCTTAAACCTTTCCAGATTTGCATCCACGCTTCTCTCGCAGGCAGTGGGGATGGTAGGGCCAAGAGAATTTCGCTCCATGCGGGTTTCTTCCACCGTGTTGCGCAGACTAGCTCAAGCAAGCAGCAGGAGCATCCCACAAAGCGACTCAGATTTCCCAACGAATGCTGTGCTTTCCTAGAGGAGGAGCCTGGTCAAAGAGGCTTTCCCTGTAGGGTGGTATCTCCCACCTTGAGACTTGGCCTAGGCAAGCAGGAGCAGCAGCCCGCAGACCCGACTCTGATTTCTAAGCAAATGAAGAGGGTGACACTTGTCTTCCCACCTGCCCGCTATTATTGCAATGCATGCTGTCCTGTTTCATGACCTTTTGTTAAGACTGTTTCCACAGTCACAACCACGCTTCTCTCTCAAGTAGAGGGGATGCCCGGGACAAGAGGATTTCGCTCCATGCGGGTTTCTTACACCGTGCTTCGGAGACTATGTTCAGGCAAGCGGCATCTGCATCGCGCAGAACCGACTCTGTTTTCCCCAAGAATGCTGTGCTTTCCTAGAGGGGATGCCCAGGCAAAGAGGCTTTCGCTCTATGCGGGATTCTGCCACCGTGCTGCCAATACGAGGCTCAAGCAAGCAGCAACAGCAGCCCAGAGAACCGACTCTTTTTTCCCAGCGACTGCTATGCTTTCGCAGAGGTTTTCAGCTTGGCCTGAACCGCACTTCGCTGCTCCTTCCTCACCAAGGCTTTGGGCGTTCGCCCTGTCGCGTCAGGTCAGGAGATCTGCGGGAGAGCTGGTGCCTCTTGGGCTTTCCTCTCCCGAGCTCCATGGTCGCACCCTGGGTTCACCGTGCCAGGCTGAACTTCGCAGACACAGCCTCCACCCTGCAGCAGCGTGCGTGGTCTAGGATGACACTCCCTGCCAACTGCCATCTCCTGGCGTAGTAAGGCTTGGCTTTTTGCTCTGGAGTTCGGGCGGACTCGGGGACTAGGCCAGTGCCTTCCCCATAGGAAAGGAGAGGCGACAGGAACCCTGCACAGTGCCCGTGCACGGGGATGGGGAGCTGTGGGGGACTGTCCCCTCTTCTTCCCCGACACACCCCCTCCCACCCCCAACGCTGCCACCTCTTGGAGGATGATGGCATCTGGCTGCCCTTTCTTCCAGGGAGCTGTATCTGCGAGTTACGGGTATGGCGCCTGGTGGCAAGCTCACGTCTGCCCTAGGGACAGTTGGCCTTGGAGATGCTGTCCCCTTGGGACAGGAGGCACACAGAACAGGCCTGCCTTCTGCCCAGACTCCTTCCTCAAGTGGAGTATGCGCGTCTGCCCTAGCCGTCCCCTCTTGTCTCCCTAAAGCCAGGTTTTTGTCTCTATGCACAGGGAGCGGTGACACGTGTCTTGACACCGTCCCTCTGTTCATCCCAGGGCAGGTTCTCCTGCTTTGCGACTGCTTCCGGACAACAAGGCCAACGGCTCCTTCTCTTCTCCCGGGGAGGCGTTCTGCTCCTTCCCCAGACTTGCTCCCGGTGAGCATGGTGACAGCCGTGTCCCTATCCTTAAGGCCCTTTCCAGATGTGCTTCCACGCTTCTCTAGCAGGCTGTGGGGATGCTAGGGCCAAGAGAATTTCGCTCCATACGGGCTTCTTCCACCGTGCTGCGCAGACTAGCTCAGGCAAACGGCAGCAGCATTCCACAAAGCGACTCAGATTTCCCAACGAATGCTGTGCTTTCCCAGAGGAGGAGCCTGGTCAAAGAGGCTTTCTCTGAAGGGTGGTATCTCCCACCTTGAGACTTGGCCTAGGCAAGCAGGAGCAGCAGCCCACAGAACCGACTCTGATTTCTAAACAAACGGAGAGCGTGACACTTGTCTTCCCACCTGCCGCTATTGTTGCAATGCATGCTCTCCTGTTTCATGACCTTTCGTTAAGACTGTTTCCACAGGCACAACCACGCTTCTCTCTCCAGTAGAGGGGATGCCCGGGCAAGAGGATTTCGCTCCATGCGGGTTTCTTACACCGTGCTTCGGAGACTATGTTCAGGCAAGCGGCATCAGCTTCGCACTGAATCGACTCTGTTTTCCCCAAGAATGTTGTGCTTTCCTAGAGGGGATGCTCTGGCAAAGAGGCTTTCGCTCTATGCGGGATTCTACCACCGTGCTGCCAATACGAGGCTCAAGCAAGCAGCAACAGCAGCCCAGAGAACCGACTCTTTTTTCCCAGTGACTGCTGTGCTTTCGCAGAGGTTTTCAGCTTGGCCTGAGCCGCACTTTACTGCTGCTTCCTCAGCAAGGCTTTGGGCGTTTGCTCTGTCACGTCAGGGAGGAAATCTGCGGGAGAGCTGGTGCCTCTTGGGCTTTGCTCTCCCAGGCTCCATGGTCGCACCCTGGGTTCACCGTACCAGGCTGAACTTCGCAGACACAGCCACCACCCTGCAGCAGCGTGCGTGGTCTAGGATGACACTCCTGCCAACTGCCATCTCCTGGCGTAGTAAGGCTTGGCTTTTTGCTCTGGAGTTCAGGCGGACTCGGTGACTAGGCCAGTGCCTTCCCCATAGGAAAGGAGAGACGAGAGGAACCCTGCACAGTGCCCTTGAACTGGGATGGGGAGCTGTGGGGGACTGTGTCCTCTTCTTCCCCGACATACCCCCTGCCACCCCCAACGCTGCCACCTCTTGGAGGAAGGTGGTATCCGGCTGCCCTTTCTTCCAGGTAGCTGGATGTACAAGATCCGTGTATGGCGTCTGGTGGCAAGCCCACGTCTGCCCTAGGGACAGTTGGCCTTGGAGATGCTGTCCCCTTGGGACAGGAGGCACACAGAGCAGGCCTGCATTCTGCCCAGACTCCTTCCTCAGAGTTGAGTATGCGCGCCTGCCCTATACGTCCCCTCGTGTCTTCCTAAAGCCAGGCTTCCGTCTCTACGCACAGGGAGCGGGTGACGCTTGTCTTGCCACCGTCCCGCTGTTCTTCCCAGGGCAGCCTCTCCTGCTTTGCGACTGTCTCCGGACAACAAGGCCAACGGCTCCTACTCTTCTCCCGGAGAGGCGTTCTGCTCCTTCCCCAGACTTGCTCCCGGGCAGCATGGTGACAGCCGTGTCCCTACTCTTAAACCTTTCCAGATGTGCATCCACGCTTCTCTCGCAGGCAGTGGGGATGGTAGGACCAAGAGAATTTCACTCCATGCGGGTTTCTTCCACCGTGTTGCGCAGACTAGCTCAAGCAAGCAGCAGGAGCATCCCATAAAGCGAATCAGATTTCCCAACGAATGCTGTGCTTTCCCAGAGGAGGAGCCTGGTCAAAGGGGCTTTCCCTGAAGGGTGGTATCTCCCACCTTGAGACTTGGCCTAGGCAAGCAGGAGCAGCAGCCCACAGAACCGACTCTGATTTCTAAACAAACGGAGAGCGTGACACTTGTCTTCCCACCTGCCCGCTATTGTTGCAATGCATGCTCTCCTGTTTCATGACCTTTCGTTAAGACTGTTTCCACAGGCACCACCACGCTTCTCTCTCCAGTAGAGGGGATGCCCGGGCAAGAGGATTTCGCTCCATGCGGGTTTCTTACACCGTGCTTCGGAGACTATGTTCAGGCAAGCGGCATCTGCATCGCGCAGAACCGACTGTTTTCCCCAAGAATGCTGTGCTTTCCTAGAGGGGATGCTCAGGCAAAGAGGCTTTCGCTCTATGCGGGATTCTGCCACCGTGCTGCCAATACGAGGCTCAAGCAAGCAGCAACAGCAGCCCAGAGAACCGACTCTTTTTTCCCAGCGACTGCTATGCTTTCGCAGAGGTTTTCAGCTTCGCCTGAACCGCACTTCGCTGCTCCTTCCTCACCAAGGCTTTGGGCGTTCGCCCTGTCGCGTCAGGTCAGGAGATCTGCGGGAGAGCTGGTGCCTCTTGGGCTTTCCTCTCCCGAGCTCCATGGTCGCACCCTGGGTTCACCGTGCCAGGCTGAACTTCGCAGACACAGCCACCACCCTGCAGCAGCGTGCGTGGTCTAGGATGACACTCCCTGCCAACTGCCATCTCCTGGCGTAGTAAGGCTTGGCTTTTTGCTCTGGAGTTCGGGCGGACTCGGGGACTAGGCCAGTGCCTTCCCCATAGGAAAGGAGAGGCGACAGGAACCCTGCACAGTGCCCGTGCACGGGGATGGGGAGCTGTGGGGGACTGTCCCCTCTTCTTCCCCGACACACCCCCTGCCACCCCCAACGCTGCCACCTCTTGGAGGATGATGGCATCTGGCTGCCCTTTCTTCCAGGGAGCTGTATCTGCGAGTTACGGGTATGGCGCCTGGTGGCAAGCTCACGTCTGCCCTAGGGACAGTTGGCCTTGGAGATGCTGTCCCCTTGGGACAGGAGGCACACAGAACAGGCCTGCCTTCTGCCCAGACTCCTTCCTCAAGTGGAGTATGCGCGTCTGCCCTAGCCGTCCCCTCTTGTCTCCCTAAAGCCAGGTTTTTGTCTCTATGCACAGGGAGCGGTGACACGTGTCTTGACACCGTCCCTCTGTTCATCCCAGGGCAGGTTCTCCTGCTTTGCGACTGCTTCCGGACAACAAGGCCAACGGCTCCTTCTCTTCTCCCGGGGAGGCGTTCTGCTCCTTCCCCAGACTTGCTCCCGGTGAGCATGGTGACAGCCGTGTCCCTATCCTTAAGGCCCTTTCCAGATGTGCTTCCACGCTTCTCTAGCAGGCAGTGGGGATGCTAGGGCCAAGAGAATTTCGCTCCATACGGGCTTCTTCCACCGTGCTGCGCAGACTAGCTCAGGCAAACGGCAGCAGCATTCCACAAAGCGACTCAGATTTCCCAACGAATGCTGTGCTTTCCCAGAGGAGGAGCCTGGTCAAAGAGGCTTTCTCTGAAGGGTGGTATCTCCCACCTTGAGACTTGGCCTAGGCAAGCAGGAGCAGCAGCCCACAGAACCGACTCTGATTTCTAAACAAACGGAGAGCGTGACACTTGTCTTCCCACCTGCCGCTATTGTTGCAATGCATGCTCTCCTGTTTCATGACCTTTCGTTAAGACTGTTTCCACAGGCACAACCACGCTTCTCTCTCCAGTAGAGGGGATGCCCGGGCAAGAGGATTTCGCTCCATGCGGGTTTCTTACACCGTGCTTCGGAGACTATGTTCAGGCAAGCGGCATCAGCTTCGCACTGAATCGACTCTGTTTTCCCCAAGAATGTTGTGCTTTCCTAGAGGGGATGCTCTGGCAAAGAGGCTTTCGCTCTATGCGGGATTCTACCACCGTGCTGCCAATACGAGGCTCAAGCAAGCAGCAACAGCAGCCCAGAGAACCGACTCTTTTTTCCCAGTGACTGCTGTGCTTTCGCAGAGGTTTTCAGCTTGGCCTGAGCCGCACTTTGCTGCTGCTTCCTCAGCAAGGCTTTGGGCGTTTGCTCTGTCACGTCAGGGAAGGAAATCTGCGGGAGAGCTGGTGCCTCTTGGGCTTTGCTCTCCCAGGCTCCATGGTCGCAACCTGGGTTCACCGTACCAGGCTGAACTTCGCAGACACAGCCACCACCCTGCAGCAGCGTGCGTGGTCTAGGATGACACTCCTGCCAACTGCCATCTCCTGGCATAGTAAGGCTTGGCTTTTTGCTCTGGAGTTCAGGCGGACTCGGTGACTAGGCCAGTGCCTTCCCCATAGGAAAGGAGAGACGAGAGGAACCCTGCACAGTGCCCTTGAACTGGGATGGGGAGCTGTGGGAGACTGTGTCCTCTTCTTCCCCGACACACCCCCTGCCACCCCCAACGCTGCCACCTCTTGGAGGAAGGTGGTATCCGGCTGCCCTTTCTTCCAGGGAGCTGGATGTACAAGATCCGTGTATGGCGCCTGGTGGCAAGCCCACGTCTGCCCTAGGGACAGTTGGCCTTGGAGATGCTGTCCCCTTGGGACAGGAGGCACACAGAGCAGGCCTGCATTCTGCCCAGACCCTTCCTCAGAGTGGAGTATGCGCGCCTGCCCTAGCCGTCCCCTCGTGTCTCCCTAAAGCCAGGCTTCCTTCTCTATGCACAGGGAGCGGGTGACGCTTGTCTTGCCACCGTCCCGCTGTTCTTCCCAGGGCAGCCTCTCCTGCTTTGCGACTGTCTCCGGACAACAAGGCCAACGGCTCCTACTCTTCTCCCGGAGAGGCGTTCTGCTCCTTCCTCAGACTTGCTCCCGAGGAGCACGGTGACAGCCGTGTCCCTACCCTTAAACCTTTCCAGATGTGCATCCACGCTTCTCTCGCAGGCAGTGGGGATGGTAGGGCCAAGAGAATTTCGCTCCATGCGGGTTTCTTCCACCGTGTTGCGCAGAGTAGCTCAAGCAAGCAGCAGGAGCATCCCACAAAGCGAATCAGATATCCCAACGAATGCTGTGCTTTCCCAGAGGAGGAGCCTGGTCAAAGGGGCTTTCCCTGAAGGGTGGTATCTCCCACCTTGAGACTTGGCCTAGGCAAGCAGGAGCAGCAGCCCACAGAACCGACTCTGATTTCTAAACAAACGGAGAGCGTGACACTTGTCTTCCCACCTGCCCGCTATTGTTGCAATGCATGCTCTCCTGTTTCATGACCTTTCGTTAAGACTGTTTCCACAGGCACCACCACGCTTCTCTCTCCAGTAGAGGGGATGCCCGGGCAAGAGGATTTCGCTCCATGCGGGTTTCTTACACCGTGCTTCGGAGACTATGTTCAGGCAAGCGGCATCAGCATCGCACTGAATCGACTCTGTTTTCCCCAAGAATGTTGTGCTTTCCTAGAGGGGATGCTCAGGCAAAGAGGCTTTCGCTCTATGCGGGATTCTACCACCGTGCTGCCAATACGAGGCTCAAGCAAGCAGCAACAGCAGCCCAGAGAACCGACTCTTTTTTCCCAGTGACTGCTGTGCTTTCGCAGAGGTTTTCAGCTTGGCCTGAGCCGCACTTTGCTGCTGCTTCCTCAGCAAGGCTTTGGGCGTTCGCCCTGTCGCGTCAGGTCAGGAGATCTGCGGGAGAGCTGGTGCCTCTTGGGCTTTCCTCTCCCGAGCTCCATGGTCGCACCCTGGGTTCACCGTGCCAGGCTGAACTTCGCAGACACAGCCACCACCCTGCAGCAGCGTGCGTGGTCTAGGATGACACTCCTGCCAACTGCCATCTCCTGGCATATTAAGGCTTGGCTTTTTGCTCTGGAGTTCAGGCGGACTCGGGGACTAGGCCAGTGCCTTCCCCATAGGAAAGGAGAGACGAGAGGAACCCTGCACAGTGCCCTTGAACTGGGATGGGGAGCTGTGGGGGACTGTGTCCTCTTCTTCCCCGACACACCCCCTGCCACCCCCAACGCTGCCACCTCTTGGAGGAAGGTGGCATCAGGCTGCCCTTTCTTCCAGGGAGCTGGATGTACAAGATCCGTGTATGGCGCCTGGTGGCAAGCCCACGTCTGCCCTAGGGACAGTTGGCCTTGGAGATGCTGTCCCCTTGGGACAGGAGGCACACAGAGCAGGCCTGCATTCTGCCCAGACTCCTTCCTCAGAGTTGAGTATGCGCGCCTGCCCTAGCCGTCCCCTCGTGTCTTCCTAAAGCCAGGCTTCCGTCTCTACGCACAGGGAGCGGGTGACGCTTGTCTTGCCACCGTCCCGCTGTTCTTCCCAGGGCAGCCTCTCCTGCTTTGCGACTGTCTCCGGACAACAAGGCCAACGGCTCCTACTCTTCTCCCGGAGAGGCGTTCTGCTCCTTCCCCAGACTTGCTCCCGGGCAGCACGGTGACAGCCGTGTCCCTACCCTTAAACCTTTCCAGATGTGCATCCACGCTTCTCTCGCAGGCAGTGGGGATGGTAGGGCCAAGAGAAGTTCGCTCCATGCGGGTTTCTTCCACCGTATTGCGCAGACTAGCTCAAGCAAGCAGCAGGAGCATCCCACAAAGCGAATCAGATATCCCAACGAATGCTGTGCTTTCCCAGAGGAGGAGCCTGGTCAAAGGGGCTTTCCCTGAAGGGTGGTATCTCCCACCTTGAGACTTGGCCTAGGCAAGCAGGAGCAGCAGCCCACAGAACCGACTCTGATTTCTAAACAAACGGAGAGCGTGACACTTGTCTTCCCACCTGCCCGCTATTGTTGCAATGCATGCTCTCCTGTTTCATGACCTTTCGTTAAGACTGTTTCCACGGGCACAACCACGCTTCTCTCTCCAGTAGAGGGGATGCCCGGGCAAGAGGATTTCGCTCCATGCGGGTTTCTTACACCGTGCTTCGGAGACTATGTTCAGGCAAGCGGCATCAGCATCGCACTGAATCGACTCTGTTTTCCCCAAGAATGTTGTGCTTTCCTAGAGGGGATGCTCAGGCAAAGAGGCTTTCGCTCTATGCGGGATTCTACCACCGTGCTGCCAATACGAGGCTCAAGCAAGCAGCAACAGCAGCCCAGAGAACCGACTCTTTTTTCCCAGTGACTGCTGTGCTTTCGCAGAGGTTTTCAGCTTGGCCTGAGCCGCACTTTGCTGCTGCTTCCTCAGCAAGGCTTTGGGCGTTTGCTCTGTCACGTCAGGGAAGGAAATCTGCGGGAGAGCTGGTGCCTCTTGGGCTTTGCTCTCCCAGGCTCCATGGTCGCACCCTGGGTTCCCCGTGCCAGGCTGAACTTCGCAGACACAGCCACCACCCTGCAGCAGCGTGCGTGGTCTAGGATGACACTCCTGCCAACTGCCATCTCCTGGCGTAGTAAGGCTTGGCTTTTTGCTCTGGAGTTCAGGCGGACTCGGGGACTAGGCCAGTGCCTTCCCCATAGGAAAGGAGAGACGAGAGGAACCCTGCACAGTGCCCTTGAACTGGGATGGGGAGCTGTGGGGGACTGTGTCCTCTTCTTCCCCGACACACCCCCTGCCACCCCCAACGCTGCCACCTCTTGGAGGAAGGTGGCATCAGGCTGCCCTTTCTTCCAGGGAGCTGGATGTACAAGATCCGTGTATGGCGCCTGGTGGCAAGCCCACGTCTGCCCTAGGGACAGTTGGCCTTGGAGATGCTGTCCACTTGGGACAGGAGGCACACAGAGCAGGCCTGCATTCTGTCCAGACTCCTTCCTCAGAGTGGAGTATGCGCGCCTGCCCTAGCCGTCCCCTCGTGTCTTCCTAAAGCCAGGCTTCCGTCTCTACGCACAGGGAGCGGGTGACGCTTGTCTTGCCACCGTCCCGCTGTTCTTCCCAGGGCAGCCTCTCCTGCTTTGCAACTGTCTCCGGACAACAAGGCCAACGGCTCCTACTCATCTCCCGGAGAGGCGTTCTGCTCCTTCCCCAGACTTGCTCACGGGCAGCACGGTGACAGCTGTGTCCCTATCCTTAAACCTTTCCAGATGTGCATCCACGCTTCTCTCGCAGGCAGTGGGGATGGTAGGGCCAAGAGAATTTCGCTCCATGCGGGGTTCTTCCACCATGCTGCGCAGACTAGCTCAAGTAAGCAGCAGGAGCATCCCACAAAGCGACTCAGATTTCCCAACGAATGCTGTGCTTTCCTAGAGGAGGAGCCTGGTCAAAGACGGTTTCCCTGTAGGGTGGTATCTCCCACCTTGAGACTTGGCCTAGGCAAGCAGGAGCAGCAGCCCGCAGAACCGACTCTGATTTCTAAGCAAATGAAGAGGGTGACACTTGTCTTCCCACCTGCCCGCTATTATTGCAATGCATGCTGTCCTGTTTCATGACCTTTTGTTAAGACTGTTTCCACAGTCACAACCACGCTTCTCTCTCAAGTAGAGGGGATGCCCGGGACAAGAGGATTTCGCTCCATGCGGGTTTCTTACACCGTGCTTCGGAGACTATGTTCAGGCAAGCGGCATCTGCATCGCGCAGAACCGACTCTGTTTTCCCCAAGAATGCTGTGCTTTCCTAGAGGGGATGCCCAGGCAAAGAGGCTTTCGCTCTATGCGGGATTCTGCCACCGTGCTGCCAATACGAGGCTCAAGCAAGCAGCAACAGCAGCCCAGAGAACCGACTCTTTTTTCCCAGCGACTGCTATGCTTTCGCAGAGGTTTTCAGCTTGGCCTGAACCGCACTTCGCTGCTCCTTCCTCACCAAGGCTTTGGGCGTTCGCCCTGTCGCGTCAGGTCAGGAGATCTGCGGGAGAGCTGGTGCCTCTTGGGCTTTCCTCTCCCGAGCTCCATGGTCGCACCCTGGGTTCACCGTGCCAGGCTGAACTTCGCAGACACAGCCACCACCCTGCAGCAGCGTGCGTGGTCTAGGATGACACTCCCTGCCAACTGCCATCTCCTGGCGTAGTAAGGCTTGGCTTTTTGCTCTGGAGTTCGGGCGGACTCGGGGACTAGGCCAGTGCCTTCCCCATAGGAAAGGAGAGGCGACAGGAACCCTGCACAGTGCCCGTGCACGGGGATGGGGAGCTGTGGGGGACTGTCCCCTCTTCTTCCCCGACACACCCCCTCCCACCCCCAACGCTGCCACCTCTTGGAGGATGATGGCATCTGGCTGCCCTTTCTTCCAGGGAGCTGTATCTGCGAGTTACGGGTATGGCGCCTGGTGGCAAGCTCACGTCTGCCCTAGGGACAGTTGGCCTTGGAGATGCTGTCCCCTTGGGACAGGAGGCACACAGAACAGGCCTGCCTTCTGCCCAGACTCCTTCCTCAAGTGGAGTATGCGCGTCTGCCCTAGCCGTCCCCTCTTGTCTCCCTAAAGCCAGGTTTTTGTCTCTATGCACAGGGAGCGGTGACACGTGTCTTGACACCGTCCCTCTGTTCATCCCAGGGCAGGTTCTACTGCTTTGTGACTGCTTCCGGACAACAAGGCCAACGGCTCCTTCTCTTCTCCCGGGGAGGCGTTCTGCTCCTTCCCCAGACTTGCTCCCGGTGAGCATGGTGACAGCCGTGTCCCTATCCTTAAGGCCCTTTCCAGATGTGCTTCCACGCTTCTCTAGCAGGCAGTGGGGATGCTAGGGCCAAGAGAATTTCGCTCCATACGGGCTTCTTCCACCGTGCTGCGCAGACTAGCTCAGGCAAACGGCAGCAGCATTCCACAAAGCGACTCAGATTTCCCAACGAATGCTGTGCTTTCCCAGAGGAGGAGCCTGGTCAAAGAGGCTTTCCCTGAAGGGTGGTATCTCCCACCTTGAGACTTGGCCTAGGCAAGCAGGAGCAGCAGCCCACAGAACCGACTCTGATTTCTAAACAAACGGAGAGCGTGACACTTGTCTTCCCACCTGCCCGCTATTGTTGCAATGTATGCTCTCCTATTTCATGACCTTTCGTTAAGACTGTTTCCACAGGCACAACCACGCTTCTCTCTCCAGTAGAGGGGATGCCCGGGCAAGAGGATTTCGCTCCATGCGGGTTTCTTACACCGTGCTTCGGAGACTATGTTCAGGCAAGCGGCATCAGCATCGCACTGAATCGACTCTGTTTTCCCCAAGAATGTTGTGCTTTCCTAGAGGGGATGCTCTGGCAAAGAGGCTTTCGCTCTATGCGGGATTCTACCACCGTGCTGCCAATACGAGGCTCAAGCAAGCAGCAACAGCAGCCCAGAGAACCGACTCTTTTTTACCAGTGACTGCTGTGCTTTCGCAGAGGTTTTCAGCTTGGCCTTAGCCGCACTTTGCTGCTCCTTCCTCAGCAAGGCTTTGGGCGTTTGCTCTGTCACGTCAGGGAAGGAAATCTGCGGGAGAGCTGGTGCCTCTTGGGCTTTGCTCTCCCAGGCTCCATGGTCGCACCCTGGGTTCACCGTACCAGGCTGAACTTCGCAGACACAGCCACCACACTGCAGCAGCGTGCGTGGTCTAGGATGACACTCCTGCCAACTGCCATCTCCTGGCGTAGTAAGGCTTGGCTTTTTGCTCTGGAGTTCAGGCGGACTCGGGGACTAGGCCAGTGCCTTCCCCATAGGAAAGGAGAGACGAGAGGAACCCTGCACAGTGCCCTTGAACTGGGATGGGGAGCTGTGGGGGACTGTGTCCTCTTCTTCCCCGACACACCCCCTGCCACCCCCAACGCTGCCACCTCTTGGAGGAAGGTGGCATCAGGCTGCCCTTTCTTCCAGGGAGCTGGATGTACAAGATCCGTGTATGGCGCCTGGTGGCAAGCCCACGTCTGCCCTAGGGACAGTTGGCCTTGGAGATGCTGTCCCCTTGGGACAGGAGGCACACAGAGCAGGCCTGCATTCTGCCCAGACTCCTTCCTCAGAGTTGAGTATGCGCGCCTGCCCTATACGTCCCCTCGTGTCTTCCTAAAGCCAGGCTTCCGTCTCTACGCACAGGGAGCGGGTGACGCTTGTCTTGCCACCGTCCCGCTGTTCTTCCCAGGGCAGCCTCTCCTGCTTTGCGACTGTCTCCGGAAAACAAGGCCAACGGCTCCTACTCTTCTCCCGGAGAGGCGTTCTGCTCCTTCCCCAGACTTGCTCCCGGGCAGCACGGTGACAGCCGTGTCCCTACTCTTAAACCTTTCCAGATGTGCATCCACGCTTCTCTCGCAGGCAGTGGGGATGGTAGGGCCAAGAGAATTTCGCTCCATGCGGGTTTCTTCCACCGTATTGCGCAGACTAGCTCAAGCAAGCAGCAGGAGCATCCCACAAAGCGAATCAGATATCCCAACGAATGCTGTGCTTTCCCAGAGGAGGAGCCTGGTCAAAGGGGCTTTCCCTGAAGGGTGGTATCTCCCACCTTGAGACTTGGCCTAGGCAAGCAGGAGCAGCAGCCCACAGAACCGACTCTGATTTCTAAACAAACGGAGAGCGTGACACTTGTCTTCCCACCTGCCCGCTATTGTTGCAATGCATGCTCTCCTGTTTCATGACCTTTCGTTAAGACTGTTTCCACAGGCACCACCACGCTTCTCTCTCCAGTAGAGGGGATGCCCGGGCAAGAGGATTTCGCTCCATGCGGGTTTCTTACACCGTGCTTCGGAGACTATGTTCAGGCAAGCGGCATCAGCATCGCACTGAATCGACTCTGTTTTCCCCAAGAATGTTGTGCTTTCCTAGAGGGGATGCTCAGGCAAAGAGGCTTTCGCTCTATGCGGGATTCTACCACCGTGCTGCCAATACGAGGCTCAAGCAAGCAGCAACAGCAGCCCAGAGAACCGACTCTTTTTTCCCAGTGACTGCTGTGCTTTCGCAGAGGTTTTCAGCTTGGCCTGAGCCGCACTTTGCTGCTGCTTCCTCAGCAAGGCTTTGGGCGTTCGCCCTGTCGCGTCAGGTCAGGAGATCTGCGGGAGAGCTGGTGCATCTTGGGCTTTCCTCTCCCGAGCTCCATGGTCGCACCCTGGGTTCACCGTGCCAGGCTGAACTTCGCAGACACAGCCACCACCCTGCAGCAGCGTGCGTGGTCTAGGATGACACTCCCTGCCAACTGCCATCTCCTGGCGTAGTAAGGCTTGGCTTTTTGCTCTGGAGTTCGGGCGGACTCGGGGACTAGGCCAGTGCCTTCCCCATAGGAAAGGAGAGGCGACAGGAACCCTGCACAGTGCCCGTGCACGGGGATGGGGAGCTGTGGGGGACTGTCCCCTCTTCTTCCCCGACACACCCCCTCCCACCCCCAACGCTGCCACCTCTTGGAGGATGATGGCATCTGGCTGCCCTTTCTTCCAGGGAGCTGTATCTGCGAGTTACGGGTATGGCGCCTGGTGGCAAGCTCACGTCTGCCCTAGGGACAGTTGGCCTTGGAGATGCTGTCCCCTTGGGACAGGAGGCACACAGAACAGGCCTGCCTTCTGCCCAGACTCCTTCCTCAAGTGGAGTATGCGCGTCTGCCCTAGCCGTCCCCTCTTGTCTCCCTAAAGCCAGGTTTTTGTCTCTATGCACAGGGAGCGGTGACACGTGTCTTGACACCGTCCCTCTGTTCATCCCAGGGCAGGTTCTCCTGCTTTGCGACTGCTTCCGGACAACAAGGCCAACGGCTCCTTCTCTTCTCCCGGGGAGGCGTTCTGCTCCTTCCCCAGACTTGCTCCCGGTGAGCATGGTGACAGCCGTGTCCCTATCCTTAAGGCCCTTTCCAGATGTGCTTCCACGCTTCTCTAGCAGGCAGTGGGGATGCTAGGGCCAAGAGAATTTCGCTCCATACGGGCTTCTTCCACCGTGCTGCGCAGACTAGCTCAGGCAAACGGCAGCAGCATTCCACAAAGCGACTCAGATTTCCCAACGAATGCTGTGCTTTCCCAGAGGAGGAGCCTGGTCAAAGAGGCTTTCCCTGAAGGGTGGTATCTCCCACCTTGAGACTTGGCCTAGGCAAGCAGGAGCAGCAGCCCACAGAACTGACTCTGATTTCTAAACAAACGGAGAGCGTGACACTTGTCTTCCCACCTGCCGCTATTGTTGCAATGCATGCTCTCCTGTTTCATGACCTTTCGTTAAGACTGTTTCCACAGGCACAACCACGCTTCTCTCTCCAGTAGAGGGGATGCCCGGGACAAGAGGATTTCGCTCCATGCGGGTTTCTTACACCGTGCTTCGGAGACTATGTTCAGGCAAGCGGCATCAGCATCGCACTGAATCGACTCTGTTTTCCCCAAGAATGTTGTGCTTTCCTAGAGGGGATGCTCTGGCAAAGAGGCTTTCGCTCTATGCGGGATTCTACCACCGTGCTGCCAATACGAGGCTCAAGCAAGCAGCAACAGCAGCCCAGAGAACCGACTCTTTTTTCCCAGTGACTGCTGTGCTTTCGCAGAGGTTTTCAGCTTGGCATTAGCCGCACTTTGCTGCTCCTTCCTCAGCAAGGCTTTGGGCGTTTGCTCTGTCACGTCAGGGAAGGAAATCTGCGGGAGAGCTGGTGCCTCTTGGGCTTTGCTCTCCCAGGCTCCATGGTCGCACCCTGGGTTCACCGTACCAGGCTGAACTTCGCAGACACAGCCACCACCCGGCAGCAGCGTGCGTGGTCTAGGATGACACTCCTGCCAACTGCCATCCCCTGGCGTAGTAAGGCTTGGCTTTTTGCTCTGGAGTTCAGGCGGACTCGGGGACTAGGCCAGTGCCTTCCCCATAGGAAAGGAGAGACGAGAGGAACCCTGCACAGTGCCCTTGAACTGGGATGGGGAGCTGTGGGGGACTGTGTCCTCTTCTTCCCCGACACACCCCCTGCCACCCCCAACGCTGCCACCTCTGGGAGGAAGGTGGCATCAGGCTGCCCTTTCTTCCAGGGAGCTGGATGTACAAGATCCGTGTATGGCGCCTGGTGGCAAGCCCACGTCTGCCCTAGGGACAGTTGGCCTTGGAGATGCTGTCCCCTTGGGACAGGAGGCACACAGAGCAGGCCTGCATTCTGCCCAGACTCCTTCCTCAGAGTGGAGTATGCGCGCCTGCCCTAGCCGTCCCCTCGTGTCTCCCTAAAGCCAGGCTTCCTTCTCTATGCACAGGGAGCGGGTGACGCTTGTCTTGCCACCGTCCCGCTGTTCTTCCCAGGGCAGCCTCTCCTGCTTTGCGACTGTCTCCGGACAACAAGGCCAACGGCTCCTACTCTTCTCCCGGAGAGGCGTTCTGCTCCTTCCTCAGACTTGCTCCCGAGGAGCACGGTGACAGCCGTGTCCCTACCCTTAAACCTTTCCAGATGTGCATCCACGCTTCTCTCGCAGGCAGTGGGGATGGTAGGGCCAAGAGAATTTCGCTCCATGCGGGTTTCTTCCACCGTGTTGCGCAGACTAGCTCAAGCAAGCAGCAGGAGCATCCCACAAAGCGAATCAGATATCCCAACGAATGCTGTGCTTTCCCAGAGGAGGAGCCTGGTCAAAGGGGCTTTCCCTGAAGGGTGGTATCTCCCACCTTGAGACTTGGCCTAGGCAAGCAGGAGCAGCAGCCCACAGAACCGACTCTGATTTCTAAACAAACGGAGAGCGTGACACTTGTCTTCCCACCTGCCCGCTATTGTTGCAATGCATGCTCTCCTGTTTCATGACCTTTCGTTAAGACTGTTTCCACAGGCACCACCACGCTTCTCTCTCCAGTAGAGGGGATGCCCGGGCAAGAGGATTTCGCTCCATGCGGGTTTCTTACACCGTGCTTCGGAGACTATGTTCAGGCAAGCGGCATCAGCATCGCACTGAATCGACTCTGTTTTCCCCAAGAATGTTGTGCTTTCCTAGAGGGGATGCTCTGGCAAAGAGGCTTTCGCTCTATGCGGGATTCTACCACCGTGCTGCCAATACGAGGCTCAAGCAAGCAGCAACAGCAGCCCAGAGAACCGACTCTTTTTTCCCAGTGACTGCTGTGCTTTCGCAGAGGTTTTCAGCTTGGCCTGAGCCGCACTTTGCTGCTGCTTCCTCAGCAAGGCTATGGGCGTTTGCTCTGTCACGTCAGGGAAGGAAATCTGCGGGAGAGCTGGTGCCTCTTGGGCTTTGCTCTCCCAGGCTCCATGGTCGCACCCTGGATTCCCCGTGCCAGGCTGAACTTCGCAGACACAGCCACCACCCGGCAGCAGCGTGCGTGGTCTAGGATGACACTCCTGCCAACTGCCATCTCCTGGCGTAGTAAGGCTTGGCTTTTTGCTCTGGAGTTCAGGCGGACTCGGGGACTAGGCCAGTGCCTTCCCCATAGGAAAGGAGAGACGAGAGGAACCCTGCACAGTGCCCTTGAACTGGGATGGGGAGCTGTGGGGGACTGTGTCCTCTTCTTCCCCGACACACCCCCTGCCACCCCCAACGCTGCCACCTCTTGGAGGAAGGTGGCATCAGGCTGCCCTTTCTTCCAGGGAGCTGGATGTACAAGATCCGTGTATGGCGCCTGGTGGCAAGCCCACGTCTGCCCTAGGGACAGTTGGCCTTGGAGATGCTGTCCCCTTGGGACAGGAGGCACACAGAGCAGGCCTGCATTCTGCCCAGACTCCTTCCTCAGAGTTGAGTATGCGAGCCTGCCCTAGCCGTCCCCTCGTGTCTTCCTAAAGCCAGGCTTCCGTCTCTACGCACAGGGAGCGGGTGACGCTTGTCTTGCCACCGTCCCGCTGTTCTTCCCAGGGCAGCCTCTCCTGCTTTGCGACTGTCTCCGGACAACAAGGCCAACGGCTCCTACTCTTCTCCCGGAGAGGCGTTCTGCTCCTTCCCCAGACTTGCTCCCGGGCAGCACGGTGACAGCCGTGTCCCTACCCTTAAACCTTTCCAGATTTGCATCCACGCTTCTCTCGCAGGCAGTGGGGATGGTAGGGCCAAGAGAATTTCGCTCCATGCGGGTTTCTTCCACCGTGTTGCGCAGACTAGCTCAAGCAAGCAGCAGGAGCATCCCACAAAGCGACTCAGATTTCCCAACGAATGCTGTGCTTTCCTAGAGGAGGAGCCTGGTCAAAGAGGCTTTCCCTGTAGGGTGGTATCTCCCACCTTGAGACTTGGCCTAGGCAAGCAGGAGCAGCAGCCCGCAGACCCGACTCTGATTTCTAAGCAAATGAAGAGGGTGACACTTGTCTTCCCACCTGCCCGCTATTATTGCAATGCATGCTGTCCTGTTTCATGACCTTTTGTTAAGACTGTTTCCACAGTCACAACCACGCTTCTCTCTCAAGTAGAGGGGATGCCCGGGACAAGAGGATTTCGCTCCATGCGGGTTTCTTACACCGTGCTTCGGAGACTATGTTCAGGCAAGCGGCATCTGCATCGCGCAGAACCGACTCTGTTTTCCCCAAGAATGCTGTGCTTTCCTAGAGGGGATGCCCAGGCAAAGAGGCTTTCGCTCTATGCGGGATTCTGCCACCGTGCTGCCAATACGAGGCTCAAGCAAGCAGCAACAGCAGCCCAGAGAACCGACTCTTTTTTCCCAGCGACTGCTATGCTTTCGCAGAGGTTTTCAGCTTGGCCTGAACCGCACTTCGCTGCTCCTTCCTCACCAAGGCTTTGGGCGTTCGCCCTGTCGCGTCAGGTCAGGAGATCTGCGGGAGAGCTGGTGCCTCTTGGGCTTTCCTCTCCCGAGCTCCATGGTCGCACCCTGGGTTCACCGTGCCAGGCTGAACTTCGCAGACACAGCCACCACCCTGCAGCAGCGTGCGTGGTCTAGGATGACACTCCCTGCCAACTGCCATCTCCTGGCGTAGTAAGGCTTGGCTTTTTGCTCTGGAGTTCGGGCGGACTCGGGGACTAGGCCAGTGCCTTCCCCATAGGAAAGGAGAGGCGACAGGAACCCTGCACAGTGCCCGTGCACGGGGATGGGGAGCTGTGGGGGACTGTCCCCTCTTCTTCCCCGACACACCCCCTCCCACCCCCAACGCTGCCACCTCTTGGAGGATGATGGCATCTGGCTGCCCTTTCTTCCAGGGAGCTGTATCTGCGAGTTACGGGTATGGCGCCTGGTGGCAAGCTCACGTCTGCCCTAGGGACAGTTGGCCTTGGAGATGCTGTCCCCTTGGGACAGGAGGCACACAGAGCAGGCCTGCATTCTGCCCAGACTCCTTCCTCAGAGTGGAGTATGCGCGCCTGCCCTAGCCGTCCCCTCGTGTCTCCCTAAAGCCAGGCTTCCTTCTCTATGCACAGGGAGCGGGTGACGCTTGTCTTGCCACCGTCCCGCTGTTCTTCCCAGGGCAGCCTCTCCTGCTTTGCGACTGTCTCCGGACAACAAGGCCAACGGCTCCTACTCTTCTCCCGGAGAGGCGTTCTGCTCCTTCCTCAGACTTGCTCCCGAGGAGCACGGTGACAGCCGTGTCCCTACCCTTAAACCTTTCCAGATGTGCATCCACGCTTCTCTCGCAGGCAGTGGGGATGGTAGGGCCAAGAGAATTTCGCTCCATGCGGGTTTCTTCCACCGTGTTGCGCAGACTAGCTCAAGCAAGCAGCAGGAGCATCCCACAAAGCGAATCAGATATCCCAACGAATGCTGTGCTTTCCCAGAGGAGGAGCCTGGTCAAAGGGGCTTTCCCTGAAGGGTGGTATCTCCCACCTTGAGACTTGGCCTAGGCAAGCAGGAGCAGCAGCCCACAGAACCGACTCTGATTTCTAAACAAACGGAGAGCGTGACACTTGTCTTCCCACCTGCCCGCTATTGTTGCAATGCATGCTCTCCTGTTTCATGACCTTTCGTTAAGACTGTTTCCACAGGCACCACCACGCTTCTCTCTCCAGTAGAGGGGATGCCCGGGCAAGAGGATTTCGCTCCATGCGGGTTTCTTACACCGTGCTTCGGAGACTATGTTCAGGCAAGCGGCATCAGCATCGCACTGAATCGACTCTGTTTTCCCCAAGAATGTTGTGCTTTCCTAGAGGGGGATGCTCAGGCAAAGAGGCTTTCGCTCTATGCGGGATTCTACCACCGTGCTGCCAATACGAGGCTCAAGCAAGCAGCAACAGCAGCCCAGAGAACCGACTCTTTTTTCCCAGTGACTGCTGTGCTTTCGCAGAGGTTTTCAGCTTGGCCTGAGCCGCACTTTGCTGCTGCTTCCTCAGCAAGGCTTTGGGCGTTTGCTCTGTCACGTCAGGGAAGGAAATCTGCGGGGAGAGCTGGTGCCTCTTGGGCTTTGCTCTCCCAGGCTCCATGGTCGCACCCTGGATTCCCCGTGCCAGGCTGAACTTCGCAGACACAGCCACCACCCGGCAGCAGCGTGCGTGGTCTAGGATGACACTCCTGCCAACTGCCATCTCCTGGCGTAGTAAGGCTTGGCTTTTTGCTCTGGAGTTCAGGCGGACTCGGGGACTAGGCCAGTGCCTTCCCCATAGGAAAGGAGAGACGAGAGGAACCCTGCACAGTGCCCTTGAACTGGGATGGGGAGCTGTGGGGGACTGTGTCCTCTTCTTCCCCGACACACCCCCTGCCACCCCCAACGCTGCCACCTCTTGGAGGAAGGTGGCATCAGGCTGCCCTTTCTTCCAGGGAGCTGGATGTACAAGATCCGTGTATGGCGCCTGGTGGCAAGCCCACGTCTGCCCTAGGGACAGTTGGCCTTGGAGATGCTGTCCCCTTGGGACAGGAGGCACACAGAGCAGGCCTGCATTCTGCCCAGACTCCTTCCTCAGAGTTGAGTATGCGAGCCTGCCCTAGCCGTCCCCTCGTGTCTTCCTAAAGCCAGGCTTCCGTCTCTACGCACAGGGAGCGGGTGACGCTTGTCTTGCCACCGTCCCGCTGTTCTTCCCAGGGCAGCCTCTCCTGCTTTGCGACTGTCTCCGGACAACAAGGCCAACGGCTCCTACTCTTCTCCCGGAGAGGCGTTCTGCTCCTTCCCCAGACTTGCTCCCGGGGCAGCACGGTGACAGCCGTGTCCCTACCCTTAAACCTTTCCAGATTTGCATCCACGCTTCTCTCGCAGGCAGTGGGGATGGTAGGGCCAAGAGAATTTCGCTCCATGCGGGTTTCTTCCACCGTGTTGCGCAGACTAGCTCAAGCAAGCAGCAGGAGCATCCCACAAAGCGACTCAGATTTCCCAACGAATGCTGTGCTTTCCTAGAGGAGGAGCCTGGTCAAAGAGGCTTTCCCTGTAGGGTGGTATCTCCCACCTTGAGACTTGGCCTAGGCAAGCAGGAGCAGCAGCCCGCAGACCCGACTCTGATTTCTAAGCAAATGAAGAGGGTGACACTTGTCTTCCCACCTGCCCGCTATTATTGCAATGCATGCTGTCCTGTTTCATGACCTTTTGTTAAGACTGTTTCCACAGTCACAACCACGCTTCTCTCTCAAGTAGAGGGGATGCCCGGGACAAGAGGATTTCGCTCCATGCGGGTTTCTTACACCGTGCTTCGGAGACTATGTTCAGGCAAGCGGCATCTGCATCGCGCAGAACCGACTCTGTTTTCCCCAAGAATGCTGTGCTTTCCTAGAGGGGATGCCCAGGCAAAGAGGCTTTCGCTCTATGCGGGATTCTGCCACCGTGCTGCCAATACGAGGCTCAAGCAAGCAGCAACAGCAGCCCAGAGAACCGACTCTTTTTTCCCAGCGACTGCTATGCTTTCGCAGAGGTTTTCAGCTTGGCCTGAACCGCACTTCGCTGCTCCTTCCTCACCAAGGCTTTGGGCGTTCGCCCTGTCGCGTCAGGTCAGGAGATCTGCGGGAGAGCTGGTGCCTCTTGGGCTTTCCTCTCCCGAGCTCCATGGTCGCACCCTGGGTTCACCGTGCCAGGCTGAACTTCGCAGACACAGCCACCACCCTGCAGCAGCGTGCGTGGTCTAGGATGACACTCCCTGCCAACTGCCATCTCCTGGCGTAGTAAGGCTTGGCTTTTTGCTCTGGAGTTCGGGCGGACTCGGGGACTAGGCCAGTGCCTTCCCCATAGGAAAGGAGAGGCGACAGGAACCCTGCACAGTGCCCGTGCACGGGGATGGGGAGCTGTGGGGGACTGTCCCCTCTTCTTCCCCGACACACCCCCTCCCACCCCCAACGCTGCCACCTCTTGGAGGATGATGGCATCTGGCTGCCCTTTCTTCCAGGGAGCTGTATCTGCGAGTTACGGGTATGGCGCCTGGTGGCAAGCTCACGTCTGCCCTAGGGACAGTTGGCCTTGGAGATGCTGTCCCCTTGGGACAGGAGGCACACAGAGCAGGCCTGCATTCTGCCCAGACTCCTTCCTCAGAGTGGAGTATGCGCGCCTGCCCTAGCCGTCCCCTCGTGTCTCCCTAAAGCCAGGCTTCCTTCTCTATGCACAGGGAGCGGGTGACGCTTGTCTTGCCACCGTCCCGCTGTTCTTCCCAGGGCAGCCTCTCCTGCTTTGCGACTGTCTCCGGACAACAAGGCCAACGGCTCCTACTCTTCTCCCGGAGAGGCGTTCTGCTCCTTCCTCAGACTTGCTCCCGAGGAGCACGGTGACAGCCGTGTCCCTACCCTTAAACCTTTCCAGATGTGCATCCACGCTTCTCTCGCAGGCAGTGGGGATGGTAGGGCCAAGAGAATTTCGCTCCATGCGGGTTTCTTCCACCGTGTTGCGCAGACTAGCTCAAGCAAGCAGCAGGAGCATCCCACAAAGCGAATCAGATATCCCAACGAATGCTGTGCTTTCCCAGAGGAGGAGCCTGGTCAAAGGGGCTTTCCCTGAAGGGTGGTATCTCCCACCTTGAGACTTGGCCTAGGCAAGCAGGAGCAGCAGCCCACAGAACCGACTCTGATTTCTAAACAAACGGAGAGCGTGACACTTGTCTTCCCACCTGCCCGCTATTGTTGCAATGCATGCTCTCCTGTTTCATGACCTTTCGTTAAGACTGTTTCCACAGGCACCACCACGCTTCTCTCTCCAGTAGAGGGGATGCCCGGGCAAGAGGATTTCGCTCCATGCGGGTTTCTTACACCGTGCTTCGGAGACTATGTTCAGGCAAGCGGCATCAGCATCGCACTGAATCGACTCTGTTTTCCCCAAGAATGTTGTGCTTTCCTAGAGGGGATGCTCAGGCAAAGAGGCTTTCGCTCTATGCGGGATTCTACCACCGTGCTGCCAATACGAGGCTCAAGCAAGCAGCAACAGCAGCCCAGAGAACCGACTCTTTTTTCCCAGTGACTGCTGTGCTTTCGCAGAGGTTTTCAGCTTGGCCTGAGCCGCACTTTGCTGCTGCTTCCTCAGCAAGGCTATGGGCGTTTGCTCTGTCACGTCAGGGAAGGAAATCTGCGGGAGAGCGGGTGCCTCTTGGGCTTTGCTCTCCCAGGCTCCATGGTCGCACCCTGGATTCCCCGTGCCAGGCTGAACTTCGCAGACACAGCCACCACCCGGCAGCAGCGTGCGTGGTCTAGGATGACACTCCTGCCAACTGCCATCTCCTGGCGTAGTAAGGCTTGGCTTTTTGCTCTGGAGTTCAGGCGGACTCGGGGACTAGGCCAGTGCCTTCCCCATAGGAAAGGAGAGACGAGAGGAACCCTGCACAGTGCCCTTGAACTGGGATGGGGAGCTGTGGGGGACTGTGTCCTCTTCTTCCCCGACACACCCCCTGCCACCCCCAACGCTGCCACCTCTTGGAGGAAGGTGGCATCAGGCTGCCCTTTCTTCCAGGGAGCTGGATGTACAAGATCCGTGTATGGCGCCTGGTGGCAAGCCCACGTCTGCCCTAGGGACAGTTGGCCTTGGAGATGCTGTCCCCTTGGGACAGGAGGCACACAGAGCAGGCCTGCATTCTGCCCAGACTCCTTCCTCAGAGTTGAGTATGCGCGCCTGCCCTAGCCGTCCCCTCGTGTCTTCCTAAAGCCAGGCTTCCGTCTCTACGCACAGGGAGCGGGTGACGCTTGTCTTGCCACCGTCCCGCTGTTCTTCCCAGGGCAGCCTCTCCTGCTTTGCGACTGTCTCCGGACAACAAGGCCAACGGCTCCTACTCTTCTCCCGGAGAGGCGTTCTGCTCCTTCCCCAGACTTGCTCCCGGGCAGCACGGTGACAGCCGTGTCCCTACCCTTAAACCTTTCCAGATTTGCATCCACGCTTCTCTCGCAGTCAGTGGGGATGGTAGGGCCAAGAGAATTTCGCTCCATGCGGGTTTCTTCCACCGTGTTGCGCAGACTAGCTCAAGCAAGCAGCAGGAGCATCCCACAAAGCGACTCAGATTTCCCAACGAATGCTGTGCTTTCCTAGAGGAGGAGCCTGGTTTAAGAGGCTTTCCCTGTAGGGTGGTATCTCCCACCTTGAGACTTGGCCTAGGCAAGCAGGAGCAGCAGCCCGCAGACCCGACTCTGATTTCTAAGCAAATGAAGAGGGTGACACTTGTCTTCCCACCTGCCCGCTATTATTGCAATGCATGCTGTCCTGTTTCATGACCTTTTGTTAAGACTGTTTCCACAGTCACAACCACGCTTCTCTCTCAAGTAGAGGGGATGCCCGGGACAAGAGGATTTCGCTCCATGCGGGTTTCTTACACCGTGCTTCGGAGACTATGTTCAGGCAAGCGGCATCTGCATCGCGCAGAACCGACTCTGTTTTCCCCAAGAATGCTGTGCTTTCCTAGAGGGGATGCCCAGGCAAAGAGGCTTTCGCTCTATGCGGGATTCTGCCACCGTGCTGCCAATACGAGGCTCAAGCAAGCAGCAAAAGCAGCCCAGAGAACCGACTCTTTTTTCCCAGCGACTGCTATGCTTTCGCAGAGGTTTTCAGCTTGGCCTGAACCGCACTTCGCTGCTCCTTCCTCACCAAGGCTTTGGGCGTTCGCCCTGTCGCGTCAGGTCAGGAGATCTGCGGGAGAGCTGGTGCCTCTTGGGCTTTCCTCTCCCGAGCTCCATGGTCGCACCCTGGGTTCACCGTGCCAGGCTGAACTTCGCAGACACAGCCACCACCCTGCAGCAGCGTGCGTGGTCTAGGATGACACTCCCTGCCAACTGCCATCTCCTGGCGTAGTAAGGCTTGGCTTTTAGCTCTGGAGTTCGGGCGGACTCGGGGACTAGGCCAGTGCCTTCCCCATAGGAAAGGAGAGGCGACAGGAACCCTGCACAGTGCCCGTGCACGGGGATGGGGAGCTGTGGGGGAATGTCCCCTCTTCTTCCCCGACACACCCCCTCCCACCCCCAACGCTGCCACCTCTTGGAGGATGATGGCATCTGGCTGCCCTTTCTTCCAGGGAGCTGTATCTGCGAGTTACGGGTATGGCGCCTGGTGGCAAGCTCACGTCTGCCCTAGGGACAGTTGGCCTTGGAGATGCTGTCCCCTTGGGACAGGAGGCACACAGAGCAGGCCTGCATTCTGCCCAGACTCCTTCCTCAGAGTGGAGTATGCGCGCCTGCCCTAGCCGTCCCCTCGTGTCTCCCTAAAGCCAGGCTTCCTTCTCTACGCACAGGGAGCGGGTGACGCTTGTCTTGCCACCGTCCCGCTGTTCTTCCCAGGGCAGCCTCTCCTGCTTTGCGACTGTCTCCGGACAACAAGGCCAACGGCTCCTACTCTTCTCCCGGAGAGGCGTTCTGCTCCTTCCTCAGACTTGCTCCCGAGGAGCACGGTGACAGCCGTGTCCCTACCCTTAAACCTTTCCAGATGTGCATCCACGCTTCTCTCGCAGGCAGTGGGGATGGTAGGGCCAAGAGAATTTCGCTCCATGCGGGTTTCTTCCACCGTGTTGCGCAGACTAGCTCAAGCAAGCAGCAGGAGCATCCCACAAAGCGAATCAGATATCCCAACGAATGCTGTGCTTTCCCAGAGGAGGAGCCTGGTCAAAGGGGCTTTCCCTGAAGGGTGGTATCTCCCACCTTGAGACTTGGCCTAGGCAAGCAGGAGCAGCAGCCCACAGAACCGACTCTGATTTCTAAACAAACGGAGAGCGTGACACTTGTCTTCCCACCTGCCCGCTATTGTTGCAATGCATGCTCTCCTGTTTCATGACCTTTCGTTAAGACTGTTTCCACAGGCACCACCACGCTTCTCTCTCCAGTAGAGGGGATGCCCGGGCAAGAGGATTTCGCTCCATGCGGGTTTCTTACACCGTGCTTCGGAGACTATGTTCAGGCAAGCGGCATCAGCATCGCACTGAATCGACTCTGTTTTCCCCAAGAATGTTGTGCTTTCCTAGAGGGGATGCTCAGGCAAAGAGGCTTTCGCTCTATGCGGGATTCTACCACCGTGCTGCCAATACGAGGCTCAAGCAAGCAGCAACAGCAGCCCAGAGAACCGACTCTTTTTTCCCAGTGACTGCTGTGCTTTCGCAGAGGTTTTCAGCTTGGCCTGAGCCGCACTTTGCTGCTGCTTCCTCAGCAAGGCTTTGGGCGTTTGCTCTGTCACGTCAGGGAAGGAAATCTGCGGGAGAGCTGGTGCCTCTTGGGCTTTGCTCTCCCAGGCTCCATGGTCGCACCCTGGGTTCCCCGTGCCAGGCTGAACTTCGCAGACACAGCCACCACCCTGCAGCAGCGTGCGTGGTCTAGGATGACACTCCTGCCAACTGCCATCTCCTGGCGTAGTAAGGCTTGGCTTTTTGCTCTGGAGTTCAGGCGGACTCGGGGACTAGGCCAGTGCCTTCCCCATAGGAAAGGAGAGACGAGAGGAACCCTGCACAGTGCCCTTGAACTGGGATGGGGAGCTGTGGGGGACTGTGTCCTCTTCTTCCCCGACACACCCCCTGCCACCCCCAACGCTGCCACCTCTGGGAGGAAGGTGGCATCAGGCTGCCCTTTCTTCCAGGGAGCTGGATGTACAAGATCCGTGTATGGCGCCTGGTGGCAAGCCCACGTCTGCCCTAGGGACAGTTGGCCTTGGAGATGCTGTCCCCTTGGGACAGGAGGCACACAGAGCAGGCCTGCATTCTGCCCAGACTCCTTCCTCAGAGTGGAGTATGCGCGCCTGCCCTAGCCGTCCCCTCGTGTCTCCCTAAAGCCAGGCTTCCTTCTCTACGCACAGGGAGCGGGTGACGCTTGTCTTGCCACCGTCCCGCTGTTCTTCCCAGGGCAGCCTCTCCTGCTTTGCGACTGTCTCCGGACAACAAGGCCAACGGCTCCTACTCTTCTCCCGGAGAGGCGTTCTGCTCCATCCTCAGACTTGCTCCCGAGGAGCAGGGTGACAGCCGTGTCCCTACCCTTAAACCTTTCCAGATGTGCATCCACGCTTCTCTCGCAGGCAGTGGGGATGGTAGGGCCAAGAGAATTTCGCTCCATGCGGGTTTCTTCCACCGTGTTGCGCAGACTAGCTCAAGCAAGCAGCAGGAGCATCCCACAAAGCGAATCAGATATCCCAACGAATGCTGTGCTTTCCCAGAGGAGGAGCCTGGTCAAAGGGGCTTTCCCTGAAGGGTGGTATCTCCCACCTTGAGACTTGGCCTAGGCAAGCAGGAGCAGCAGCCCACAGAACCGACTCTGATTTCTAAACAAACGGAGAGCGTGACACTTGTCTTCCCACCTGCCGCTATTGTTGCAATGCATGCTCTCCTGTTTCATGACCTTTCGTTAAGACTGTTTCCACAGTCACAACCACGCTTCTCTCTCCAGTAGAGGGGATGCCCGGGCAAGAGGATTTCGCTCCATGCGGGTTTCTTACACCGTGCTTCGGAGACTATGTTCAGGCAAGCGGCATCAGCATCGCACTGAATCGACCCTGTTTTCCCCAAGAATGTTGTGCTTTCCTAGAGGGGATGCTCTGGCAAAGAGGCTTTCGCTCTATGCGGGATTCTACCACCGTGCTGCCAATACGAGGCTCAAGCAAGCAGCAACAGCAGCCCAGAGAACCGACTCTTTTTTCCCAGTGACTGCTGTGCTTTCGCAGAGGTTTTCAGCTTGGCCTGAGCCGCACTTTGCTGCTGCTTCCTCAGCAAGGCTTTGGGCGTTTGCTCTGTCACGTCAGGGAAGGAAATCTGCGGGAGAGCTGGTGCCTCTTGGGCTTTGCTCTCCCAGGCTCCATGGTCGCACCCTGGGTTCACCGTACCAGGCTGAACTTCGCAGACACAGCCACCACCCTGCAGCAGCGTGCGTGGTCTAGGATGACATTCCTGCCAACTGCCATCTCCTGGCATAGTAAGGCTTGGCTTTTTGCTCTGGAGTTCAGGCGGACTCGGTGACTAGGCCAGTGCCTTCCCCATAGGAAAGGAGAGACGAGTGGAACCCTGCACAGTGCCCTTGAACTGGGATGGGGAGCTGTGGGGGACTGTGTCCTCTTCTTCCCCGACACAACCCCTGCCACCCCCAACGCTGCCACCTCTTGGAGGAAGGTGGCATCAGGCTGCCCTTTCTTCCAGGGAGCTGGATGTACAAGATCCGTGTATGGCGCCTGGTGGCAAGCCCACGTCTGCCCTAGGGACAGTTGGCCTTGGAGATGCTGTCCCCTTGGGACAGGAGGCACACAGAGCAGGCCTGCATTCTGCCCAGACTCCTTCCTCAGAGTGGAGTATGCGCGCCTGCCCTAGCCGTCCCCTCGTGTCTCCCTAAAGCCAGGCTTCCTTCTCTACGCACAGGGAGCGGGTGACGCTTGTCTTGCCACCGTCCCGCTGTTCTTCCCAGGGCAGCCTCTCCTGCTTTGCGACTGTCTCCGGACAACAAGGCCAACGGCTCCTACTCTTCTCCCGGAGAGGCGTTCTGCTCCTTCATCAGACTTGCTCCCGAGGAGCACGGTGACAGCCGTGTCCCTACCCTTAAACCTTTCCAGATGTGCATCCACGCTTCTCTCGCAGGCAGTGGGGATGGTAGGGCCAAGAGAATTTCGCTCCATGCGGGTTTCTTCCACCGTGATGCGCAGACTAGCTCAAGCAAGCAGCAGGAGCATCCCACAAAGCGAATCAGATATCCCAACGAATGCTGTGCTTTCCCAGAGGAGGAGCCTGGTCAAAGGGGCTTTCCCTGAAGGGTGGTATCTCCCACCTTGAGACTTGGCCTAGGCAAGCAGGAGCAGCAGCCCACAGAACCGACTCTGATTTCTAAACAAACGGAGAGCGTGACACTTGTCTTCCCACCTGCCCGCTATTGTTGCAATGCATGCTCTCCTGTTTCATGACCTTTCGTTAAGACTGTTTCCACAGGCACCACCACGCTTCTCTCTCCAGTAGAGGGGATGCCCGGGCAAGAGGATTTCGCTCCATGCGGGTTTCTTACACCGTGCTTCGGAGACTATGTTCAGGCAAGCGGCATCAGCATCGCACTGAATCGACTCTGTTTTCCCCAAGAATGTTGTGCTTTCCTAGAGGGGATGCTCAGGCAAAGAGGCTTTCGCTCTATGCGGGATTCTACCACCGTGCTGCCAATACGAGGCTCAAGCAAGCAGCAACAGCAGCCCAGAGAACCGACTCTTTATTCCCAGTGACTGCTGTGCTTTCGCAGAGGTTTTCAGCTTGGCCTGAGCCGCACTTTGCTGCTGCTTCCTCAGCAAGGCTTTGGGCGTTTGCTCTGTCACGTCAGGGAAGGAAATCTGCGGGAGAGCTGGTGCCTCTTGGGCTTTGCTCTCCCAGGCTCCATGGTCGCACCCTGGGTTCCCCGTGCCAGGCTGAACTTCGCAGACACAGCCACCACCCTGCAGCAGCGTGCGTGGTCTAGGATGACACTCCTGCCAACTGCCATCTCCTGGCGTAGTAAGGCTTGGCTTTTTGCTCTGGAGTTCAGGCGGACTCGGGGACTAGGCCAGTGCCTTCCCCATAGGAAAGGAGAGACGAGAGGAACCCTGCACAGTGCCCTTGAACTGGGATGGGGAGCTGTGGGGGACTGTGTCCTCTTCTTCCCCGACACACCCCCTGCCACCCCCAACGCTGCCACCTCTGGGAGGAAGGTGGCATCAGGCTGCCCTTTCTTCCAGGGAGCTGGATGTACAAGATCCGTGTATGGCGCCTGGTGGCAAGCCCACGTCTGCCCTAGGGACAGTTGGCCTTGGAGATGCTGTCCCCTTGGGACAGGAGGCACACAGAGCAGGCCTGCATTCTGTCCAGACTCCTTCCTCAGAGTGGAGTATGCGCGCCTGCCCTAGCCGTCCCCTCGTGTCTTCCTAAAGCCAGGCTTCCGTCTCTACGCACAGGGAGCGGGTGACGCTTGTCTTGCCACCGTCCCGCTGTTCTTCCCAGGGCAGCCTCTCCTGCTTTGCAACTGTCTCCGGACAACAAGGCCAACGGCTCCTACTCTTCTCCCGGAGAGGCGTTCTGCTCCTTCCCCAGACTTGCTCCCGGGCAGCACGGTGACAGCCGTGTCCCTACCCTTAAACCTTTCCAGATTTGCATCCACGCTTCTCTCGCAGGCAGTGGGGATGGTAGGGCCAAGAGAATTTCGCTCCATGCGGGTTTCTTCCACCGTGTTGCGCAGACTAGCTCAAGCAAGCAGCAGGAGCATCCCACAAAGCGACTCAGATTTCCCAACGAATGCTGTGCTTTCCTAGAGGAGGAGCCTGGTCAAAGAGGCTTTCCCTGTAGGGTGGTATCTCCCACCTTGAGACTTGGCCTAGGCAAGCAGGAGCAGCAGCCCGCAGACCCGACTCTGATTTCTAAGCAAATGAAGAGGGTGACACTTGTCTTCCCACCTGCCCGCTATTATTGCAATGCATGCTGTCCTGTTTCATGACCTTTTGTTAAGACTGTTTCCACAGTCACAACCACGCTTCTCTCTCAAGTAGAGGGGATGCCCGGGACAAGAGGATTTCGCTCCATGCGGGTTTATTACACCGTGCTTCGGAGACTATGTTCAGGCAAGCGGCATCTGCATCGCGCAGAACCGACTCTGTTTTCCCCAAGAATGCTGTGCTTTCCTAGAGGGGATGCCCAGGCAAAGAGGCTTTCGCTCTATGCGGGATTCTGCCACCGTGCTGCCAATACGAGGCTCAAGCAAGCAGCAACAGCAGCCCAGAGAACCGACTCTTTTTTCCCAGCGACTGCTATGCTTTCGCAGAGGTTTTCAGCTTGGCCTGAACCGCACTTCGCTGCTCCTTCCTCACCAAGGCTTTGGGCGTTCGCCCTGTCGCGTCAGGTCAGGAGATCTGCGGGAGAGCTGGTGCCTCTTGGGCTTTCCTCTCCCGAGCTCCATGGTCGCACCCTGGGTTCACCGTGCCAGGCTGAACTTCGCAGACACAGCCACCACCCTGCAGCAGCGTGCGTGGTCTAGGATGACACTCCCTGCCAACTGCCATCTCCTGGCGTAGTAAGGCTTGGCTTTTTGCTCTGGAGTTCGGGCGGACTCGGGGACTAGGCCAGTGCCTTCCCCATAGGAAAGGAGAGGCGACAGGAACCCTGCACAGTGCCCGTGCACGGGGATGGGGAGCTGTGGGGGACTGTCCCCTCTTCTTCCCCGACACACCCCCTCCCACCCCCAACGCTGCCACCTCTTGGAGGATGATGGCATCTGGCTGCCCTTTCTTCCAGGGAGCTGTATCTGCGAGTTACGGGTATGGCGCCTGGTGGCAAGCTCACGTCTGCCCTAGGGACAGTTGGCCTTGGAGATGCTGTCCCCTTGGGACAGGAGGCACACAGAACAGGCCTGCCTTCTGCCCAGACTCCTTCCTCAAGTGGAGTATGCGCGTCTGCCCTAGCCGTCCCCTCTTGTCTTCCTAAAACCAGGTTTTTGTCTCTACGCACAGGGAGCGGTGACACGTGTCTTGACACCGTCCCTCTGTTCATCCCAGGGCAGGTTCTCCTGCTTTGCGACTGCTTCCGGACAACAAGGCCAACGGCGCCTTCTCTTCTCCCGGGGAGGCGTTCTGCTCCTTCCCCAGACTTGCTCCCGGTGAGCATGGTGACAGCCGTGTCCCTATCCTTAAGGCCCTTTCCAGATGTGCATCCACGCTTCTCTCGCAGGCAGTGGGGATGCTAGGGCCAAGAGAATTTCGCTCCATGCGGGCTTCTTCCACCGTGCTGCGCAGACTAGCACAGGCAAGCGGCAGCAGCATTCCACAAAGCGACTCAGATTTCCCAACGAATGCTGTGCTTTCCCAGAGGAGGAGCCTGGTCAAAGAGGCTTTCCCTGAAGGGTGGTATCTCCCACCTTGAGACTTGGCCTAGGCAAGCAGGAGCAGCAGCCCACAGAACCGACTCTGATTTCTAAACAAACGGAGAGCGTGACACTTGTCTTCACACCTGCCCGCTATTGTTGCAATGCATGCTCTCCTGTTTCATGACCTTTCGTTAAGACTGTTTCCACAGGCACAACCACGCTTCTCTCTCCAGTAGAGGGGATGCCCGGGTAAGAGATTTCGCTCCATGCGGGTTTCTTACACCGTGCTTCGGAGACTATGTTCAGGCAAGCGGCATCAGCATCGCACTGAATCGACTCTGTTTTCCCCAAGAATGCTGTGCTTTCCTAGAGGGGATGCTCAGGCAAAGAGGCTTTCGCTCTATGCGGGATTCTACCACCGTGCTGCCAATACGAGGCTCAAGCAAGCCACAACAGCAGCCCAGAGAACCGACTCTTTTTTCCCAGTGACTGGTGTGCTTTCACAGAGGTTTTCAGCTTGGCCTGAGCCGCACTTTGCTGCTGCTTCCTCAGCAAGGCTTTGGGCGTTTGCTCTGTCACGTCAGGGAAGGAAATCTGCGGGAGAGCTGGTGCCTCTTGGGCTTTGCTCTCCCAGGCTCCATGGTCGCACCCTGGGTTCACCGTGCCAGGCTGAACTTCGCAGACACAGCCACCACCCTGCAGCAGCGAGTGTGGTCGTGGATGACACTCCTGCCAACTGCCATCTCCTGGCGTGGTAAGGCTTGGCTTTTTGCTCTGGAGTTCAGTCGGACTCGGGGACTAGGCCAGTGCCTTCCCCATAGGAAAGGAGAGACGAGAGGAACCCTGCACAGTGCCCTTGAACTGGGATGGGGAGCTGTGGGGGACTGTGTCCTCTTCTTCCCCGACACACCCCCTGCCACCCCCAACGCTGCCACCTCTTGGAGGAAGGTGGCATCAGGCTGCCCTTTCTTCCAGGGAGCTGGATGTACAAGATCCGTGTATGGCGCCTGGTGGCAAGCCTACGTCTGCCCTAGGGACAGTTGGCCTTGGAGATGCTGTCCCCTTGGGAGAGGAGGCACACAGAACAGGCCTGCATTCTGCCCAGACTCCTTCCTCAGAGTTGAGTATGCGCGCCTGCCCTAGCCGTCCCCTCGTGTCTTCCTAAAGCCAGGCTTCCGTCTCTACGCACAGGGAGCGGGTGACGCTTGTCTTGCCACCGTCCCGCTGTTCTTCCCAGGGCAGCCTCTACTGCTTTGCGACTGTCTCTGGACAACAAGGCCAATGGCTCCTACTCTTCTCCTGGAGAGGCGTTCTGCTCCTTCCCCAGACTTGCTCCCGGGCAGCACGGTGACAGCCGTGTCCCTATCCTTAAACCTTTCCAGATGTGCATCCACGCTTCTCTCGCAGGCAGTGGGGATGGTAGGGCCAAGAGAATTTCGCTCCATGCGGGTTTCTTCCACCGTGCTGCGCAGACTAGCTCAAGCAGGCAGCAGGAGCATCCCACAAAGCGACTCAGATTTCCCAACGAATGCTGTGCTTTCCTAGAGGAGGAGCCTGGTCAAAGAGGCTTTCCCTGTAGGGTGGTATTTCCCACCTTGAGACTTGGCCTAGGCAAGCAGGAGCAGCAGCCCGCAGAACCGATTCTGATTTCTAAGCAAACGAAGAGGGTGACACTTGTCTTCCCACCTGCCCGCTATTGTTGCAATGCATGCTCTCCTGTTTCATGACCTTTTGTTAAGACTGTTTCCACAGGCACAACCACGCTTCTCTCTCAAGTAGAGGGGATGCCCGGGCCAAGAGGATTTCGCTCCATGCGGGTTTCTTACACCGTGCTTCGGAGACTATGTTCAGGCAAGCGGCATCTGCATCGCACAGAACCGACTCTGTTTTCCCCAAGAATGCTGTGCTTTCCTAGAGGGGATGCCCAGGCAAAGAGGCTTTCGCTCTATGCGGGATTCTGCCACCGTGCTGCCAATACTAGGCTCAAGCAAGCAGCAACAGCAGCCCAGAGAACCGACTCTTTTTTCGCAGCGACTGCTATGCTTTCGCAGAGGTTTTCAGCTTGGCCTGAACCGCACTTCGCTGCTGTTTCCTCAGCAAGGCTTTGGGCGTTCGCCCTGTCGCGTCAGGTCAGGAGATCTGCGGGAGAGCTGGTGCCTCTTGGGCTTTCCTCTCCCGAGCTCCATGGTCGCACCCTGGGTTCACCGTGCCAGGCTGAACTTCGCAGACACAGCCACCACCCTGCAGCAGCGTGCGTGGTCTAGGATGACACTCCCTGCCAACTGCCATCTCCTGGCGTAGTAAGGCTTGGCTTTTTGCTCTGGAGTTCGGGCGGACTCGGGGACTAGGCCAGTGCCTTCCCCATAGGAAAGGAGAGGCGACAGGAACCCTGCACAGTGCCCGTGCACGGGGATGGGGAGCTGTGGGGGACTGTCCCCTCTTCTTCCCCGACACACCCCCTCCCACCCCCAACGCTGCCACCTCTTGGAGGATGATGGCATCTGGCTGCCCTTTCTTCCAGGGAGCTGTATCTGCGAGTTACGGGTATGGCGCCTGGTGGCAAGCTCACGTCTGCCCTAGGGACAGTTGGCCTTGGAGATGCTGTCCCCTTGGGACAGGAGGCACACAGAACAGGCCTGCCTTCTGCCCAGACTCCTTCCTCAAGTGGAGTATGCGCGTCTGCCCTAGCCGTCCCCTCTTGTCTTCCTAAAACCAGGTTTTTGTCTCTACGCACAGGGAGCGGTGACACGTGTCTTGACACCGTCCCTCTGTTCATCCCAGGGCAGGTTCTCCTGCTTTGCGACTGCTTCCGGACAACAAGGCCAACGGCGCCTTCTCTTCTCCCGGGGAGGCGTTCTGCTCCTTCCCCAGACTTGCTCCCGGTGAGCATGGTGACAGCCGTGTCCCTATCCTTAAGGCCCTTTCCAGATGTGCATCCACGCTTCTCTCGCAGGCAGTGGGGATGCTAGGGCCAAGAGAATTTCGCTCCATGCGGGCTTCTTCCACCGTGCTGCGCAGACTAGCACAGGCAAGCGGCAGCAGCATTCCACAAAGCGACTCAGATTTCCCAACGAATGCTGTGCTTTCCCAGAGGAGGAGCCTGGTCAAAGAGGCTTTCCCTGAAGGGTGGTATCTCCCACCTTGAGACTTGGCCTAGGCAAGCAGGAGCAGCAGCCCACAGAACCGACTCTGATTTCTAAACAAACGGAGAGCGTGACACTTGTCTTCACACCTGCCCGCTATTGTTGCAATGCATGCTCTCCTGTTTCATGACCTTTCGTTAAGACTGTTTCCACAGGCACAACCACGCTTCTCTCTCCAGTAGAGGGGATGCCCGGGTAAGAGATTTCGCTCCATGCGGGTTTCTTACA
Organism: Neogale vison; assembly: GCF_020171115.1. Taxonomy (NCBI): domain Eukaryota; kingdom Metazoa; phylum Chordata; class Mammalia; order Carnivora; family Mustelidae; genus Neogale; species Neogale vison. Next base: position 71,745 of record NW_025334885.1, on the reverse strand, counting down.
CCGTGCTTCGGAGACTATGTTCAGGCAAGCGGCATCAGCATCGCACTGAATCGACTCTGTTTTCCCCAAGAATGCTGTGCTTTCCTAGAGGGGATGCTCAGGCAAAGAGGCTTTCGCTCTATGCGGGATTCTACCACCGTGCTGCCAATACGAGGCTCAAGCAAGCCACAACAGCAGCCCAGAGAACCGACTCTTTTTTCCCAGTGACTGGTGTGCTTTCACAGAGGTTTTCAGCTTGGCCTGAGCCGCACTTTGCTGCTGCTTCCTCAGCAAGGCTTTGGGCGTTTGCTCTGTCACGTCAGGGAAGGAAATCTGCGGGAGAGCTGGTGCCTCTTGGGCTTTGCTCTCCCAGGCTCCATGGTCGCACCCTGGGTTCACCGTGCCAGGCTGAACTTCGCAGACACAGCCACCACCCTGCAGCAGCGAGTGTGGTCGTGGATGACACTCCTGCCAACTGCCATCTCCTGGCGTGGTAAGGCTTGGCTTTTTGCTCTGGAGTTCAGTCGGACTCGGGGACTAGGCCAGTGCCTTCCCCATAGGAAAGGAGAGACGAGAGGAACCCTGCACAGTGCCCTTGAACTGGGATGGGGAGCTGTGGGGGACTGTGTCCTCTTCTTCCCCGACACACCCCCTGCCACCCCCAACGCTGCCACCTCTTGGAGGAAGGTGGCATCAGGCTGCCCTTTCTTCCAGGGAGCTGGATGTACAAGATCCGTGTATGGCGCCTGGTGGCAAGCCTACGTCTGCCCTAGGGACAGTTGGCCTTGGAGATGCTGTCCCCTTGGGAGAGGAGGCACACAGAACAGGCCTGCATTCTGCCCAGACTCCTTCCTCAGAGTTGAGTATGCGCGCCTGCCCTAGCCGTCCCCTCGTGTCTTCCTAAAGCCAGGCTTCCGTCTCTACGCACAGGGAGCGGGTGACGCTTGTCTTGCCACCGTCCCGCTGTTCTTCCCAGGGCAGCCTCTACTGCTTTGCGACTGTCTCTGGACAACAAGGCCAATGGCTCCTACTCTTCTCCTGGAGAGGCGTTCTGCTCCTTCCCCAGACTTGCTCCCGGGCAGCACGGTGACAGCCGTGTCCCTATCCTTAAACCTTTCCAGATGTGCATCCACGCTTCTCTCGCAGGCAGTGGGGATGGTAGGGCCAAGAGAATTTCGCTCCATGCGGGTTTCTTCCACCGTGCTGCGCAGACTAGCTCAAGCAAGCAGCAGGAGCATCCCACAAAGCGACTCAGATTTCCCAACGAATGCTGTGCTTTCCTAGAGGAGGAGCCTGTTCAAAGAGGCTTTCCCTGTAGGGTGGTATCTCCCACCTTAACACTTGGCCTAGGCGAGCAGGAGCAGCAGCCCGCAGAACAGACTCTGATTTCTAAGGAAATGAAGAGGGTGACACTTGTCTTCCCACCTGACCGCTATTGTTGCAATGCATGCTCTCCTGTTTCATGACCTTTTGTTAAGACTGTTTCCACAGTCACAACCACGCTTCTCTCTCAAGTACAGGGGATGCCCGGGCCAAGAGGATTTCCCTCCATGCGGGTTTCTTACACCGTGCTTCGGAGACTATGTTCAGGCAAGCGGCATCTGCATCGCACAGAACCGACTCTGTTTTCCCCAAGAATGCTGTGCTTTCCTAGAGGGGATGCCCAGGCAAAGAGGCTTTCGCTCTATGCGGGATTCTACCACCGTGCTGCCAATACTAGGCTCAAGCAAGCAGCAACAGCAGCCCAGAGAACCGACTCTTTTTTCGCAGCGACTGCTATGCTTTCGCAGGGGTTTTCAGCTTGGCCTGAACCGCACTTCGCTGCTGCTTCCTCAGCAAGGCTTTGGGCGTTCGCCCTGTCGCGTCAGGTCAGGAGATCTGCGGGAGAGCTGGTGCCTCTTGGGCTTTCCTCTCCCGAGCTCCATGGTCGCACCCTGGGTTCACCGTGCCAGGCTGAACTTCGCAGACACAGCCACCACCCTGCAGCAGCGTGCGTGGTCTAGGATGACACTCCCTGCCAACTGCCATCTCCTGGCGTAGTAAGGCTTGGCTTTTTGCTCTGGAGTTCGGGCGGACTCGGGGACTAGGCCAGTGCCTTCCCCATAGGAAAGGAGAGGCGACAGGAACCCTGCACAGTGCCCGTGCACGGGGATGGGGAGCTGTGGGGGACTGTCCCCTCTTCTTCCCCGACACACCCCCTGCCACCCCCAACGCTGCCACCTCTTGGAGGATGATGGCATCTGGCTGCCCTTTCTTCCAGGGAACTGTATCTGCGAGTTACGGGTATGGCGCCTGGTGGCAAGCTCACGTCTGCCCTAGGGACAGTTGGCCTTGGAGATGCTGTCCCCTTGGGACAGAAGGCACAGAGAACAGGCCTGCCTTCTGCCCAGACTCCTTCCTCAAGTGGAGTATGCGCGTCTGCCCTAGCCGTCCCCTCTTGTCTTCCTAAAACCAGGTTTTTGTATCTACGCACAGGGAGCGGTGACACGTGTCTTGACACCGTCCCTCTGTTCATCCCAGGGCAGGTTCTCCTGCTTTGCGACTGCTTCCGGACAACAAGGCCAACGGCTCCTTCTCTTCTCCCGGGGAGGCGTTCTGCTCATTCCCCAGACTTGCTCCCGGTGAGCATGGTGACAGCCGTGTCCTTATCCTTAAGGCCCTTTCCAGATGTGCATCCACGCTTCTCTCGCAGGCAGTGGGGATGCTAGGGCCAAGAGAATTTCGCTCCATGTGGGCTTCTTCCACCGTGCTGCGCAGACCACCTCAGGCAAGCGGCAGCAGCATTGCACAAAGCGACTCAGATTTCCCAACGAATGCTGTGCTTTCCCAGAGGAGGAGCCTGGTCAAAGAGGCTTTCCCTGAAGGGTGGTATCTCCCACCTTGAGACTTGGCCTAGGCAAGCAGGAGCAGCAGCCCACAGAACCGACTCTGATTTCTAAACAAACGGAGAGCGTGACACTTGTCTTCCCACCTGCCCGCTATTGTTGCAATGCATGCTCTCCTGTTTCATGACCTTTCGTTAAGACTGTTTCCACAGGCACAACCACGCTTCTCTCTCCAGTAGAGGGGATGCCCGGGCAAGAGGATTTCGCTCCATGCGGGTTTCTTACACCGTGCTTCGGAGACTATGTTCAGGCAAACGGCATCTGCATCGCACTGAATCGACTCTGTTTTCCCCAAGAATGCTGTGCTTTCCTAGAGGGGATGCTCAGGCAAAGAGGCTTTCGCTCTTTGCGGGATTCTACCACCGTGCTGCCAATACGAGCCTCAAGCAAGCAGCAACAGCAGCCCAGAGAACCGACTCTTTTTTCACAGTGACTTCTGTGGTTTCGCAGAGGTTTTCAGCTTGGCCTGAGCCGCACTTTGCTGCTGCTTCCTCAGCAAGGCTTTGGGCGTTTGCTCTTTCACGTCAGGGAAGGAAATCTGCGGGAGAGCTGGTGCCTCTTGGGCTTTGCTCTCCCAGGCTCCATGGTCGCACCCTGGGTTCACCGTGTCAGGCTGAACTTCGCAGACACAGCCACCACCCTGCAGCAGCGTGCGTGGTCTAGGATGACACTCCTGCCAACTGCCATCTCCTGGCGTAGTAAGGCTTGGCTTTTTGCTCTGGAGTTCAGGCGGACTCGGGGACTAGGCCAGTGCCTTCCCCATAGGAAAGGAGAGACGAGAGGAACCCTGCACAGTGCCCTTGAACTGGGATGGGGAGCTGTGGGGGACTGTGTCCTCTTCTTCCCCGACACACCCCCTGCCACCCCCAACGCTGCCACCTCTTGGAGGAAGGTGGCATCAGGCTGCCCTTTCTTCCAGGGAGCTGGATGTACAAGATCCGTGTATGGCGCCTGGTGGCAAGCCCACGTCTGCCCTAGGGACAGTTGGCCTTGGAGTTGCTGTCCCCTTGGGACACGAGGCACACAGAGCAGGCCTGTATTCTGCCCAGACTCCTTCCTCAGAGTGGAGTATGCGCGCCTGCCCTAGCCGTCCCCTCGTGTCTTCGTGTAGCCAGGCTTCCGTCTCTACGCACAGGGAGCGGGTGACGCTTGTCTTGCCACCGTCCCGCTGTTCTTCCCAGGGCAGCCTCTACTGCTTTGCGACTGTCTCCGGACAACAAGGCCAACGGCTCCTACTCTTCTCCCGGAGAGGCGTTCTGCTCCTTCCCCAGACTTGCTCCCGGGCAGCATGGTACAGTCGTGTCCCTATCCTTAAACCTTTCCAGATGTGCATCCACGCTTCTCTCGCAGGCAGTGGGGATGGTAGGGCCAAGAGAATTTCGCTCCATGCGGGGTTCTTCCACCATGTGCGCAGACTAGCTCAAGCAAGCAGCAGGAACATCCCACAAAGCGACTCAGATTTCCCAACGAATGCTGTGCTTTCCTAGAGGAGGAGCCTGGTCAAAGAGGCTTTCCCTGTAGGGTGGTATCTCCCACCTTGAGACTTGGCCTAGGTAAGCAGGAGCAGCAGCCCGCAGAACCGACTCTGATTTCTAAGCAAATGAAGAGGGTGACACTTGTCTTCCCACGTGCCCGTTATTGTTGCAATGCATGCTCTCCTGTTTCATGACCTTTTGTTAAGACTGTTTCCACAGTCACAACCACGCTTCTCTCTCAAGTAGAGGGGATGCCCGGGCCAAGAGGATTTCGCTCCATGCGGGTTTCTTACACCGTGCTTCGGAGACTATGTTCAGGCAAGCGGCATCTGCATCGCACAGAACCGACTCTGTTAACCCAAGAATGCTTTGCTTTCCTAGAGGGGATGCCCAGGCAAAGAGGCTTTCGCTCTATGCGGGATTCTGCCACCGCGTTGCCAATACGAGGCTCAAGCAAGCAGCAACAGCAGCCCAGAGAACCGACTCTTTTTTCCCAGCGACTGCTATGCTTTCGCAGAGGTTTTCAGCTTGGCCTGAACCGCACTTCGCTGCTGCTTCCTCAGCAAGGCTTTGGGCGTTCGCCCTGTCCCGTCAGGTCAGGAGATCTGCGGGAGAGCTGGTGCCTCTTGGGCTTTCCTCTCCCGAGCTCCATGGTCGCACCCTGGGTTCACCGTGCCAGGCTGAACTTCGCAGATACAGCCACCACCCTGCAGCAGCGTGCGTGGTCTAGGATGACACTCCCTGCCAACTGCCATCTCCTGGCGTAGTAAGGCTTGGCTTTTTGCTCTGGAGTTCGGGCGGACTCGGGGACTAGGCCAGTGCCTTCCCCATAGGAAAGGAGAGGCGACAGGAACCCTGCACAGTGCCCGTGCACGGGGATGGGGAGCTGTGGGGGACTGTCCCCTCTTCTTCCCTGACACACCCCCTGCCACCCCCAACGTTGCCACCTCTTGGAGGATGATGGCATCTGGCTGCCCTTTCTTCCAGGGAGCTGTATCTGCGAGTTACGGGTATGGCCCCTGGTGGCAAGCTCACGTCTGCCCTAGGGACATTTGGCCTTGGAGATGCTGTCCCCTTGGGACAGGAGGCACACAGAGCAGGCCTGCCTTCTACCCAGACTCCTTCCTCAAGTGGAGTATGCGCGTCTGCCCTAGCCGTCCCCTCTTGTCTTCCTAAAGCCAGGTTTTTGTCTCTACGCACAGGGAGCGGTGACACGTGTCTTGACACCGTCCCTCTGTTCATCCCAGGGCAGGTTCTCCTGCTTTGCGAATGCTTCCGGAAAACAAGGCCAACGGCTCCTTCTCTTCTCCCGGGGAGGCGTTCTGCTCCTTCCCCAGACTTGCTCCCGGTGAGCATGGTGACAGCCGTGTCCCTATCCGTAAGGCCCTTTCCAGATGTGCATCCACGCCTCTCTCGCAGGCATTGGGGATGCTAGGGCCAAGAGAATTTCGCTCCATGCGTGCTTCTTCCACCGTGCTGCGCAGACTAGCTCAAGCAAGCAGCAGTAGCATTCCACAAAGCGACTCAGATTTCCCAACGAATGCTGTGCTTTCCCAGAGGAGGAGCCTGGTCAAAGAGGCTTTCCCTGAAGGGTGGTATCTCCCACCTTGAGACTTGGCCTAGGCAAGCAGGAGCAGCAGCCCACAGAACCGACTCTGATTTCTAAACAAACGGAGAGCGTGACACTTGTCTTCCCACCTGCCCGCTATTGTTGCAATGCATGCTCTCCTGTTTCATGACCTTTCGTTAAGACTGTTTCCACAGGCACAACCACGCTTCTCTCTCCAGTAGAGGGGATGCCCGGGCAAGAGGATTTCGCTCCATGCGGGTTTCTTACACCGTGCTTCGGAGACTATGTTCAGGCAAGCGGCATCAGCATCGCACTGAATCGACTCTGTTTTCCCCAAGAATGTTGTGCTTTCCTAGAGGGGATGCTCAGGCAAAGAGGCTTTCGCTCTATGCGGGATTCTACCACCGTGCTGCCAATACGAGGCTCAAGCAAGCAGCAACAGCAGCCCAGAGAACCGACTCTTTTTTCCCAGTGACTGCTGTGCTTTCGCAGAGGTTTTCAGCTTGGCCTGAGCCGCACTTTGCTGCTGCTTCCTCAGCAAGGCTTTGGGCGTTTGCTCTGTCACGTCAGGGAAGGAAATCTGCGGGAGAGCTGGTGCCTCTTGGGCTTTGCTCTCCCAGGCTCCATGGTCGCACCCTGGGTTCCCCGTGCCAGGCTGAACTTCGCAGACACAGCCACCACCCTGCAGCAGCGTGCGTGGTCTAGGATGACACTCCTGCCAACTGCCATCTCCTGGCGTAGTAAGGCTTGGCTTTTTGCTCTGGAGTTCAGGCGGACTCGGGGACTAGGCCAGTGCCTTCCCCCATAGGAAAGGAGAGACGAGAGGAACCCTGCACAGTGCCCTTGAACTGGGATGGGGAGCTGTGGGGGACTGTGTCCTCTTCTTCCCCAACACACCCCCTGGCACCCCCAACGCTGCCACCTCCTGGAGGAAGGTGGCATCAGGCTGCCCTTTCTTCCAGGGAGCTGGATGTACATGATCCGTGTATGGCGCCTGGTGGCAAGCCCACGTCTGCCCTAGGGACAGTTGGCCTTGGAGATGCTGTCCCCTTGGGACAGGAGGCACACAGAGCAGGCCTGCATTCTGCCCAGACTCCTTCCTCAGAGTTGAGTATGCGCGCCTGCCCTAGCCGTCCCCTCGTGTCTTCCTAAAGCCAGGTTTTTGTCTCTACGCACAGGGAGCGGTGACACGTGTCTTGACACCGTCCCTCTGTTCATCCCAGGGCAGGTTCTCCTGCTTTGCGACTGCTTCCGGACAACAAGGCCAACGGCTCCTTCTCTTCTCCCGGGGAGGCGTTCTGCTCCTTCCCCAGACTTGCTCCCGGTGAGCATGGTGACAGCCGTGTCCCTATCCGTAAGGCCCTTTCCAGATGTGCATCCACGCCTCTCTCGCAGGCATTGGGGATGCTAGGGCCAAGAGAATTTCGCTCCATGCGTGCTTCTTCCACCGTGCTGCGCAGACTAGCTCAAGCAAGCAGCAGTAGCATTCCACAAAGCGACTCAGATTTCCCAACGAATGCTGTGCTTTCCCAGAGGAGGAGCCTGGTCAAAGAGGCTTTCCCTGAAGGGTGGTATCTCCCACCTTGAGACTTGGCCTAGGCAAGCAGGAGCAGCAGCCCACAGAACCGACTCTGATTTCTAAACAAACGGAGAGCGTGACACTTGTCTTCCCACCTGCCCGCTATTGTTGCAATGCATGCTCTCCTGTTTCATGACCTTTCGTTAAGACTGTTTCCACAGGCACAACCACGCTTCTCTCTCCAGTAGAGGGGATGCCCGGGCAAGAGGATTTCGCTCCATGCGGGTTTCTTACACCGTGCTTCGGAGACTATGTTCAGGCAAGCGGCATCAGCATCGCACTGAATCGACTCTGTTTTCCCCAAGAATGTTGTGCTTTCCTAGAGGGGATGCTCAGGCAAAGAGGCTTTCGCTCTATGCGGGATTCTACCACCGTGCTGCCAATACGAGGCTCAAGCAAGCAGCAACAGCAGCCCAGAGAACCGACTCTTTTTTCCCAGTGACTGCTGTGCTTTCGCAGAGGTTTTCAGCTTGGCCTGAGCCGCACTTTGCTGCTGCTTCCTCAGCAAGGCTTTGGGCGTTTGCTCTGTCACGTCAGGGAAGGAAATCTGCGGGAGAGCTGGTGCCTCTTGGGCTTTGCTCTCCCAGGCTCCATGGTCGCACCCTGGGTTCCCCGTGCCAGGCTGAACTTCGCAGACACAGCCACCACCCTGCAGCAGCGTGCGTGGTCTAGGATGACACTCCTGCCAACTGCCATCTCCTGGCGTAGTAAGGCTTGGCTTTTTGCTCTGGAGTTCAGGCGGACTCGGGGACTAGGCCAGTGCCTTCCCCCATAGGAAAGGAGAGACGAGAGGAACCCTGCACAGTGCCCTTGAACTGGGATGGGGAGCTGTGGGGGACTGTGTCCTCTTCTTCCCCGACACACCCCCTGGCACCCCCAACGCTGCCACCTCCTGGAGGAAGGTGGCATCAGGCTGCCCTTTCTTCCAGGGAGCTGGATGTACATGATCCGTGTATGGCGCCTGGTGGCAAGCCCACGTCTGCCCTAGGGACAGTTGGCCTTGGAGATGCTGTCCCCTTGGGACAGGAGGCACACAGAGCAGGCCTGCATTCTGCCCAGACTCCTTCCTCAGAGTTGAGTATGCGCGCCTGCCCTAGCCGTCCCCTCGTGTCTTCCTAAAGCCAGGCTTCCGTCTCTACGCACAGGGAGCGGGTGACGCTTGTCTTGCCACCGTCCCGCTGTTCTTCCCAGGGCAGCCTCTCCTGCTTTGCGACTGTCTCCGGACAACAAGGCCAACGGCTCCTACTCTTCTCCCGGAGAGGCGTTCTGCTCCTTCCCCAGACTTGCTCCCAGGCAGCACAGTGACAGCCGTGTCCCTACCCTTAAACCTTTCCAGATGTGCATCCACGCTTCTCTCGCAGGCAGTGGGGATGGTAGGGCCAAGAGAAATTCGCTCCATGCGGGTTTCTTCCACCGTGCTGCGCAGATTAGCTCAAGCAAGCAGCAGGAGCATCCCACAAAGCGACTCAGATTTCCCAACGAATGCTGTGCTTTCCTAGAGGAGGAGCCTGGTCAAAGAGGCTTTCCCTGAAGGGTGGTATCTCCCACCTTGAGACTTGGCCTAGGCAAGCAGGAGCAGCAGCCCGCAGAACCGACTCTGATTTCTAAGCAAATGAAGAGGGTGACACTTGTCTTCCCACCTGCCCGCTATTGTTGCAATGCATGCTCTCCTTTTTCATGACCTTTTTTAAGACTGTTTCCACAGTCACAACCACGCTTCTCTCTCAAGTAGAGGGGATGCCCGGGACAAGAGGATTTCGCTCCATGCGGGTTTCTTACACCGTGCTTCGGAGACTATGTTCAGGCAAGCGGCATCTGCATCGCACAGAACCGACTCTGTTTTCCCCAAGAATGCTGTGCTTTCCTAGAGGGGATGCCCAGGCAAAGAGGCTTTCGCTCTATGCGGGATTCTGCCACCGTGCTGCCAATACTAGGCTCAAGCAAGCAGCAACAGCAGCCCAGAGAACCGACTCTTTTTTCCCAGCGACTGCTATGCTTTCGCAGAGGTTTCAGCTTGGCCTGAACCGCACTTCGCTGCTGCTTCCTCAGCAAGGCTTTGGGCGTTCGCCCTGTCGCGTCAGGTCAGGAGATCTGCGGGAGAGCTGGTGCCTCTTGGGCTTTCCTCTCCCGAGCTCCATGGTCGAACCCTGGGTTCACCGTGCCTGGCTGAACTTCGCAGACACAGCCACCACCCTGCAGCAGCGTGCGTGGTCTAGGATGACACTCCCTGCCAACTGCCATCTCCTGGCGTAGTAAGGCTTGGCTTTTTGCTCTGGAGTTCGGGCGGACTCGGGGACTAGGCCAGTGCCTTCCCCATAGGAAAGGAGAGGCGACAGGAACCCTGCACAGTGCCCGTGCACGGGGATGGGGAGCTGTGGGGGACTGTCCCCTCTTCTTCCGCGACACACCCCCTGCCACCCCCAACGCTGCCACCTCTTGGAGGATGATGGCATCTGGCTGCCCTTTCTTCCAGGGAGCTGTATCTGCGAGTTACGGGTATGGCGCCTGGTGGCAAGCTCACGTCTGCCCTAGGGACAGTTGGCCTTGGAGATGCTGTCCCCTTGGGACAGGAGGCACACAGAACAGGCCTGCCTTCTGCCCAGACTCCTTCCTCAAGTGGAGTATGCGCGTCTGCCCTAGCCGTCCCCTCTTGTCTTCCTAAAGCCAGGTTTTTGTCTCTACGCACAGGGAGCGGTGACACGTGTCTTGACACCGTCCCTCTGTTCATCCCAGGGCAGGTTCTCCTGCTTTGCGACTGCTTCCGGACAACAAGGCCAACGGCTCCTTCTCTTCTCCCGGGGAGGCGTTCTGCTCCTCCCCCAGACTTGCTCCCGGTGAGCATGTTGACAGCCGTGTCCCTATCCTTAAGGCCCTTTCCAGATGTGCATCCACGCTTCTCTCGCAGGCAGTGGGGATGCTAGGGCCAAGAGAATTTCGCTCCATGCGGGTTTCTTCCACCATGTGCGCAGACTAGCTCAAGCAAGCAGCAGGACCATCCCAGAAAGCGACTCAGATTTCCCAACGAATGCTGTGCTTTCCTAGAGGAGGAGCCTGGTCAAAGAGGCTTTCCCTGTAGGGTGGTATCTCCCACCTTGAGACTTGGCCTAGGCAAGCAGGAGCAGCAGCCCGCAGAACCGATTCTGATTTCTAAGCAAACGAAGAGGGTGACACTTGTCTTCCCACCTGCCCGCTATTGTTGCAATGCATGCTCTCCTGTTTCATGACCTTTTGTTAAGACTGTTTCCACAGGCACAACCACGCTTCTCTCTCAAGTAGAGGGGATGCCCGGGCCAAGAGGATTTCGCTCCTTGCGGGTTTCTTACACCGTGCTTCGGAGACTATGTTCAGGCAAGCGGCATCTGCATCGCACAGAACCGACTCTGTTTTCCCCAAGAATGCTGTGCTTTCCTAGAGGGGATGCCCAGGCAAAGAGGCTTTCGCTCTATGCGGGATTCTGCCACCGTGCTGCCAATACTAGGCTCAAGCAAGCAGCAACAGCAGCCCAGAGAACCGACTCTTTTTTCGCAGCGACTGCTATGCTTTCGCAGAGGTTTTCAGCTTGGCCTGAACCGCACTTCGCTGCTGCTTCCTCAGCAAGGCTTTGGGCGTTCGCCCTGTCGCGTCAGGTCAGGAGATCTGCGGGAGAGCTGGTGCCTCTTGGGCTTTCCTCTCCCGAGCTCCATGGTCGCACCCTGGGTTCACCGTGCCTGGCTGAACTTCGCAGACACAGCCACCACCCTGCAGCAGCGTGCGTGGTCTAGGATGACACTCCCTGCCAACTGCCATCTCCTGGCGTAGTAAGGCTTGGCTTTTTGCTCTGGAGTTCGGGCGGACTCGGGGACTAGGCCAGTGCCTTCCCCATAGGAAAGGAGAGGCGACAGGAACCCTGCACAGTGCCCGTGCACGGGGATGGGGAGCTGTGGGGGACTGTCCCCTCTTCTTCCCCGACACACCCCCTGCCACCCCCAACGCTGCCACCTCTTGGAGGATGATGGCATCTGGCTGCCCTTTCTTCCAGGGAGCTGTATCTGCGAGTTACAGGTATGGCGCCTGGTGGCAAGCTCACGTCTGCCCTAGGGACAGTTGGCCTTGGAGATGCTGTCCCCTTGGGACAGGAGGCACAGAGAACAGGCCTGCCTTCTGCCCAGACTCCTTCCTCAAGTGGAGTATGCGCGTCTGCCCTAGCCGTCCCCTCTTGTCTTCCTAAAACCTGGTTTTTGTATCTACGCACAGGGAGCGGTGACACGTGTCTTGACACCGTCCCTCTGTTCATCCCAGGGCAGGTTCTCCTGCTTTGCGACTGCTTCCGGACAACAAGGCCAACGTCTCCTTCTCTTCTCCCGGGGAGGCGTTCTGCTCCTTCCCCAGACTTGCTCCCGGTGATCATGGTGACAGCCGTGTCCCTATCCTTAAGGCCATTTCCAGATGTGCATCCACGCTTCTCTCGCAGGCAGTGGGGATGCTAGGTCCAAGAGAATTTCGCTCCATGCGGGTTTCTTCCACCGTGCTGCGCAGACTAGCTCAAGCAAGCAGCAGGAACATCCCACAAAGCGACTCAGATTTCCCAACGAATGCTGTGCTTTCCTAGAGGAGGAGCCTGGTCAAAGAGGCTTTCCCTGTAGGGTGGTATATCCCACCTTGAGACTTGGCCTAGGCGAGCAGGAGCAGCACCCCCAGAACCGACTCTGATTTCTAAGCAAATGAAGAGGGTGACACTTGTCTTCCCACCTGCCCGTTATTGTTGCAATGCATGCTCTCCTGTTTCATGACCTTTTGTTAAGACTGTTTCCACAGTCACAACCACGCTTCTCTCTCAAGTAGAGGGGATGCCGGGGCCAAGAGGATTTCGCTCCATGCGGGTTTCTTACACCGTGCTTCGTAGACTATGTTCAGGCAAGCGGCATCTGCATCGCACAGAACCGACTCTGTTTTCCCCAAGAATGCTTTGCTTTCCTAGAGGGGATGCCCAGGCAAAGAGTCTTTCGCTCTATGCGGGATTCTGCCATCGCGTTGCCAATACGAGGCTCAAGCAAGCAGCAACAGCAGCCCAGAAAACCGACTCTTTTTTCCCAGCGACTGCTATGCTTTCGCAGAGGTTTTCAGCTTGGCCTGAACCGCATTTCGCTGCTGCTTCCTCAGCAAGGCTTTGGGCGTTCGCCCTGTCCCGTCAGGTCAGGAGATCTGCGGGAGAGCTGGTGCCTCTTGGGCTTTCCTCTCCCGAGCTCCATGGTTGCACCCTGGGTTCACCGTGCCAGGCTGAACTTCGCAGATACAGCCACCACCCTGCAGCAGCGTGCGTGGTCTAGGATGACACTCCCTGCCAACTGCCATCTCCTGGCGTATTAAGGCTTGGCTTTTTGCTCTGGAGTTCGGGCGGACTCGGGGACTAGGCCAGTGCCTTCCCCATAGGAAAGGAGAGGCGACAGGAACCCTGCACAGTGCCCGTGCACGGGGATGGGGAGCTGTGGGGGACTGTCCCCTCTTCTTCCGCGACACAGCCCCTGCCACCCCCAACGCTGCCACCTCTTGGAGGATGATGGCATCTGGCTGCCCTTTCTTCCAGGGAGCTGTATCTGCGAGTTACGCGTATGGCCCCTGGTGGCAAGCTCACGTCTGCCCTAGGGACATTTGGCCTTGGAGATGCTGTCCCCTTGGGACAGAAGGCACACAGAGCAGGCCTGCCTTCTACCCAGACTCCTTCCTCAAGTGGAGTATGCGCGTCTGCCCTAGCCGTCCCCTCTTGTCTTCCTAAAGCCAGGTTTTTGTGTCTACGCACAGGGAGCGGTGACACGTGTCTTGACACCGTCCCTCTGTTCATCCCAGGGCAGGTTCTCCTGCTTTGCGACTGCTTCCGGACAACAAGGCCAACGGCTCCTTCTCTTCTCCCGGGGAGGCGTTCTGCTCCTTCCCCAGACTTGCTCCCGGTGAGCATGGTGACAGCCGTGTCCTTATCCTTAAGGCCCTTTCCAGATGTGCATCCACGCTTCTCTCTCAGGCAGTGGGGATGCTAGGGCCAAGAGAATTTCGCTCCATGTGGGCTTCTTCCACCGTGCTGCGCAGACCACCTCAGGCAAGCGGCAGCAGCATTGCACAAAGCGACTCAGATTTCCCAACGAATGCTGTGCTTTCCCAGAGGAGGAGCCTGGTCAAAGAGGCTTTCCCTGAAGGGTGGTATCTCCCACCTTGAGACTTGGCCTAGGCAAGCAGGAGCAGCAGCCCACAGAACCGACTCTGATTTCTAAACAAACGGAGAGCGTGACACTTGTCTTCCCACCTGCCCGCTATTGTTGCAATGCATGCTCTCCTGTTTCATGACCTTTCGTTAAGACTGTTTCCACAGGCACAACCACGCTTCTCTCTCCAGTAGAGGGGATGCCCGGGCAAGAGGATTTCGCTCCATGCGGGTTTCTTACACCGTGCTCGGAGACTATGTTCAGGCAAACGGCATCTGCATCGCACTGAATCGACTCTGTTTTCCCCAAGAATGCTGTGCTTTCCTAGAGGGGATGCTCAGGCAAAGAGGCTTTCGCTCTTTGCGGGATTCTACCACCGTGCTGCCAATACGAGCCTCAAGCAAGCAGCAACAGCAGCCCAGAGAACCGACTCTTTTTTCCCAGTGACTGCTGTGCTTTCGCAGAGGTTTTCAGCTTGGCCTGAGCCGCACTTTGCTGCTGCTTCCTCAGCAAGGCTTTGGGCGTTTGCTCTGTCACGTCAGGGAAGGAAATCTGCGGGAGAGCTGGTGCCTCTTGGGCTTTGCTCTCCCAGGCTCCATGGTCGCACCCTGGGTTCACCGTGTCAGGCTGAACTTCGCAGACACAGCCACCACCCTGCAGCAGCGTGCGTGGTCTAGGATGACACTCCTGCCAACTGCCATCTCCTGGCGTAGTAAGGCTTGGCTTTTTGCTCTGGAGTTCAGGCGGACTCGGGGACTAGGCCAGTGCCTTCCCCATAGGAAAGGAGAGACGAGAGGAACCCTGCACAGTGCCCTTGAACTGGGATGGGGAGCTGTGGGGGACTGTGTCCTCTTCTTCCCCGACACACCCCCTGCCACCCCCAACGCTGCCACCTCTTGGAGGAAGGTGGCATCAGGCTGCCCTTTCTTCCAGGGAGCTGGATGTACAAGATCCGTGTATGGCGCCTGGTGGCCAGCCCACGTCTGCCCTAGGGACAGTTGGCCTTGGAGTTGCTGTCCCCTTGGGACACGAGGCACACAGAGCAGGCCTGTATTCTGCCCAGACTCCTTCCTCAGAGTGGAGTATGCGCGCCTGCCCTAGCCGTCCCCTCGGGTCTTCGTGTAGCCAGGCTTCCGTCTCTACGCACAGGGAGCGGGTGACGCTTGTCTTGCCACCGTCCCGCTGTTCTTCCCAGGGCAGCCTCTACTGCTTTGCGACTGTCTCCGGACAACAAGGCCAACGGCTCCTACTCTTCTCCCGGAGAGGCGTTCTGCTCCTTCCCCAGACTTGCTCCCGGGCAGCACGGTGACAGCCGTGTCCCTACCCTTAAACCTTTCCAGATGTGCATCCACGCTTCTCTCGCAGGCAGTGGGGATGGTAGGGCCAAGAGAATTTCGCTCCATGCGGGGTTCTTCCACCATGTGCGCAGACTAGCTCAAGCAAGCAGCAGGAGCATCCCACAAAGCGACTCAGATTTCCCAACGAATGCTGTGCTTTCCTAGAGGAGGAGCCTGGTCAAAGAGGCTTTCCCTGTAGGGTGGTATCTCCCACCTTGAGACTTGGCCTAGGTAAGCAGGAGCAGCAGCCCGCAGAACCGACTCTGATTTCTAAGCAAATGAAGAGGGTGACACTTGTCTTCCCACCTGCCCGTTATTGTTGCAATGCATGCTCTCCTGTTTCATGACCTTTTGTTAAGACTGTTTCAACAGTCACAACCACGCTTCTCTCTCAAGTAGAGGGGATGCCCGGGCCAAGAGGATTTCGCTCCATGCGGGTTTCTTACACCGTGCTTCGGAGACTATGTTCAGGCAAGCGGCATCTGCATCGCACAGAACCGACTCTGTTTTCCCCAAGAATGCTTTGCTTTCCTAGAGGGGATGCCCAGGCAAAGAGGCTTTCGCTCTATGCGGGATTCTGCCACGGCATTGCCAATACGAGGCTCAAGCAAGCAGCAACAGCAGCCCAGAGAACCGACTCTTTTTTCCCAGCGACTGCTATGCTTTCGCAGAGGTTTTCAGCTTGGCCTGAACCGCACTTCGCTGCTGCTTCCTCAGCAAGGCTTTGGGCGTTCGCCCTGTCCCGTCAGGTCAGGAGATCTGCGGGAGAGCTGGTGCCTCTTGGGCTTTCCTCTCCCGAGCTCCATGGTCGCACCCTGGGTTCACCGTGCCAGGCTGAACTTCGCAGATAGAGCCACCACCCTGCAGCAGCGTGCGTGGTCTAGGGTGACACTCCCTGCCAACTGCCATCTCCTGGCGTAGTAAGGCTTGGCTTTTTGCTCTGGAGTTCGGGCGGACTCGGGGACTAGGCCAGTGCCTTCCCCATAGGAAAGGAGAGGCGACAGGAACCCTGCACAGTGCCCGTGCACGGGGATGGGGAGCTGTGGGGGACTGTCCCCTCTTCTTCCCCGACACACCCCCTGCCACCCCCAACGCTGCCACCTCTTGGAGGATGATGGCATCTGGCTGCCCTTTCTTCCAGGGAGCTGTATCTGCGAGTTACGGGTATGGCCCCTGGTGGCAAGCTCACGTCTGCCCTAGGGACATTTGGCCTTGGAGATGCTGTCCCCTTGGGACAGGAGGCACACAGAGCAGGCCTGCCTTCTACCCAGACTCCTTCCTCAAGTGGAGTATGCGCGTCTGCCCTAGCCGTCCCCTCTTGTCTTCCTAAAGCCAGGTTTTTGTCTCTACGCACAGGGAGCGGTGACACGTGTCTTGACACCGTCCCTCTGTTCATCCCAGGGCAGGTTCTCCTGCTTTGCGACTGCTTCCGGACAACAATGCCAACGGCTCCTTCTCTTCTCCGGGGGAGGCGTTCTGTTCCTTCCCCAGACTTGCTCCCGGTGAGCATGGTGACAGCCGTGTCCCTATCCGTAAGGCCCTTTCCAGATGTGCATCCACGCCTCTCTCGCAGGCATTGGGGATGCTAGGGCCAAGAGAATTTCGCTCCATGCGTGCTTCTTCCACCGTGCTGCGCAGACTAGCTCAAGCAAGCAGCAGTAGCATTCCACAAAGCGACTCAGATTTCCCAACGAATGCTGTGCTTTCCCAGAGGAGGAGCCTGGTCAAAGAGGCTTTCCCTGAAGGGTGGTATCTCCCACCTTGAGACTTGGCCTAGGCAAGCAGGAGCAGCAGCCCACAGAACCGACTCTGATTTCTAAACAAACGGAGAGCGTGACACTTGTCTTCCCACCTGCCCGCTATTGTTGCAATGCATGCTCTCCTGTTTCATGACCTTTCGTTAAGACTGTTTCCACAGGCACAACCACGCTTCTCTCTCCAGTAGAGGGGATGCCCGGGCAAGAGGATATCGCTCCATGCGGGTTTCTTACACCGTGCTTCGGAGACTATGTTCAGGCAAGCGGCATCAGCATCGCACTGAATCGACTCTGTTTTCGCCAAGAATGTTGTGCTTTCCTAGAGGGGATGCTCAGGCAAAGAGGCTTTCGCTCTATGCGGGATTCTACCACCGTGCTGCCAATACGAGGCTCAAGCAAGCAGCAACAGCAGCCCAGAGAACCGACTCTTTTTTCCCAGTGACTGCTGTGCTTTCGCAGAGGTTTTCAGCTTGGCCTGAGCCGCACTTTGCTGCTGCTTCCTCAGCAAGGCTTTGGGCGTTTGCTCTGTCACGTCAGGGAAGGAAATCTGCGGGAGAGCTGGTGCCTCTTGGGCTTTGCTCTCCCAGGCTCCATGGTCGCACCCTGGGTTCCCCGTGCCAGGCTGAACTTCGCAGACACAGCCACCACCCTGCAGCAGCGTGCGTGGTCTAGGATGACACTCCTGCCAACTGCCATCTCCTGGCGTAGTAAGGCTTGGCTTTTTGCTCTGGAGTTCAGGCGGACTCGGGGACTAGGCCAGTGCCTTCCCCATAGGAAAGGAGAGACGAGAGGAACCCTGCACAGTGCCCTTGAACTGGGATGGGGAGCTGTGGGGGACTGTGTCCTCTTCTTCCCCGACACACCCCCTGCCACCCCCAACGCTGCCACCTCTGGGAGGAAGGTGGCATCAGGCTGCCCTTTCTTCCAGGGAGCTGGATGTACAAGATCCGTGTATGGCGCCTGGTGGCAAGCCCACGTCTGCCCTAGGGACAGTTGGCCTTGGAGATGCTGTCCCCTTGGGACAGGAGGCACACAGAGCAGGCCTGCATTCTGCCCAGACTCCTTCCTCAGAGTTGAGTATGCGCGCCTGCCCTAGCCGTCCCCTCGTGTCTTCCTAAAGCCAGGCTTCCGTCTCTACGCACAGGGAGCGGGTGACGCTTGTCTTGCCACCGTCCCGCTGTTCTTCCCAGGGCAGCCTCTCCTGCTTTGCGACTGTGTCCGGACAACATGGCCAACGGCTCCTACTCTTCTCCCGGAGAGGCGTTCTGCTCCTTCCCCAGACTTGCTCCCGGGCAGCACGGTGACAGCCGTGTCCCTACCCTTAAACCTTTCCAGATGTGCATCCACGCTTCTCTCGCAGGCAGGTGGATGGTAGGGCCAAGAGAATTTCGCTCCATGCGGGTTTCTTCCACCGTGTTGCGCAGACTAGCTCAAGCAAGCAGCAGGAGCATCCCACAAAGCGAATCAGATATCCCAACGAATGCTGTGCTTTCCCAGAGGAGGAGCCTGGTCAAAGGGGCTTTCCCTGAAGGGTGGTATCTCCCACCTTGAGACTTGGCCTAGGCAAGCAGGAGCAGCAGCCCACAGAACCGACTCTGATTTCTAAACAAACGGAGAGCGTGACACTTGTCTTCCCACCTGCCCGCTATTGTTGCAATGCATGCTCTCCTGTTTCATGACCTTTCGTTAAGACTGTTTCCACAGGCACAACCACGCTTCTCTCTCCATTAGAGGGGATGCCCGGGCAAGAGGATTTCGCTCCATGCGGGTTTCTTACACCGTGCTTCGGAGACTATGTTCAGGCAAGCGGCATCAGCATCGCACTGAATCGACTCTGTTTTCCCCAAGAATGTTGTGCTTTCCTAGAGGGGATGCTCAGGCAAAGAGGCTTTCGCTCTATGCGGGATTCTACCACCGTGCTGCCAATACGAGGCTCAAGCAAGCAGCAACAGCAGCCCAGAGAACCGACTCTTTTTTCCCAGTGACTGCTGTGCTTTCGCAGAGGTTTTCAGCTTGGCCTGAGCCGCACTTTGCTGCTGCTTCCTCAGCAAGGCTATGGGCGTTTGCTCTGTCACGTCAGGGAAGGAAATCTGCGGGAGAGCTGGTGCCTCTTGGGCTTTGCTCTCCCAGGCTCCATGGTCGCACCCTGGGTTCCCCGTGCCAGGCTGAACTTCGCAGACACAGCCACCACCCGGCAGCAGCGTGCGTGGTCTAGGATGACACTCCTGCCAACTGCCATCTCCTGGCGTAGTAAGGCTTGGCTTTTTGCTCTGGAGTTCAGGCGGACTCGGGGACTAGGCCAGTGCCTTCCCCATAGGAAAGGAGAGACGAGAGGAACCCTGCACAGTGCCCTTGAACTGGGATGGGGAGCTGTGGGGGACTGTGTCCTCTTCTTCCCCGACACACCCCCTGCCACCCCCAACGCTGCCACCTCTTGGAGGAAGGTGGCATCAGGCTGCCCTTTCTTCCAGGGAGCTGGATATACAAGATCCGTGTATGGCGCCTGGTGGCAAGCCCACGTCTGCCCTAGGGACAGTTGGTCTTGGAGATGCTGTCCCCTTGGGACAGGAGGCACACAGAGCAGGCCTGCATTCTGCCCAGACTCCTTCCTCAGAGTGGAGTATGCGCGCCTGCCCTAGCCGTCCCCTCGTGTCTTCCTAAAGCCAGGCTTCCGTCTCTACGCACAGGGAGCGGGTGACGCTTGTCTTGCCACCGTCCCGCTGTTCTTCCCAGGGCAGCCTCTCCTGCTTTGCGACTGTCTCCGGACAACAAGGCCAACGGCTCCTACTCTTCTCCCGGAGAGGCGTTCTGCTCCTTCCCCAGACTTGCTCCCGGGCAGCACGGTGACAGCCGTGTCCCTACCCTTAAACCTTTCCAGATGTGCATCCACGCTTCTCTCGCAGGCAGTGGGGATGGTAGGGCCAAGAGAATTTCGCTCCATGCGGGTTTCTTCCACCGTGTTGCGCAGACTAGCTCAAGCAAGTAGCAGGAGCATCCCATAAAGCGAATCAGATATCCCAACGAATGCTGTGCTTTCCCAGAGGAGGAGCCTGGTCAAAGGGGCTTACCCTGAAGGGTGGTATCTCCCACCTAGAGACTTGGCCTAGGCAAGCAGGAGCAGCAGCCCACAGAACCGACTCTGATTTCTAAACAAACGGAGAGCGTGACACTTGTCTTCCCACCTGCCCGCTATTGTTGCAATGCATGCTCTCCTGTTTCATGACCTTTTGTTAAGACTGTTTCCACAGTCACAACCACGCTTCTCTCTCAAGTAGAGGGGATGCCCGGGCCAAGAGGATTTCGCTCCATGCGGGTTTCTTACACCGTGCTTCGGAGACTATGTTCAGGCAAGCGGCATCTGCATCGCACAGAACCGACTCTGTTTTCCCCAAGAATGCTGTGCCTTCCTAGAGGGGATGCCCAGGCAAAGAGGCTTTCGCTCTATGCGGGATTCTGCCACCGTGCTGCCAATACTAGGCTCAAGCAAGCAGCAACAGCAGCCCAGAGAACCGACTCTTTTTTCCCAGCGACTGCCATGCTTTCGCAGAGGTTTTCAGCTTGGCCTGAACCGCACTTCGCTGCTGCTTCCTCAGCAAGGCTTTGGGCGTTCGCCCTGTCGCGTCAGGTCAGGAGATCTGCGGGAGAGCTGGTGCCTCTTGGGCTTTCCTCTCCCGAGCTCCATGGTCGCACCCTGGGTTCACCGTGCCAGGCTGAACTTCGCAGACACAGCCACCACCCTGCAGCAGCGTGCGTGGTCTAGGATGACACTCCCTGCCAACTGCCATCTCCTGGCGTAGTAAGGCTTGGCTTTTTGCTCTGGAGTTCGGGCGGACTCGGGGACTAGGCCAGTGCCTTCCCCATAGGAAAGGAGAGGCGACAGGAACCCTGCACAGTGCCCGTGCACGGGGATGGGGAGCTGTGGGGGACTGTCCCCTCTTCTTCCCCGACACACCCCCTGCCACCCCCAACGCTGCCACCTCTTGGAGGATGATGGCATCTGGCTGCCCTTTCTTCCAGGGAGCTGTATCTGCGAGTTACGGGTATGGCGCCTGGTGGCAAGCTCACGTCTGCCCTAGGGACAGTTGGCCTTGGAGATGCTGTCCCCTTGGGACAGGAGGCACACAGAACAGGCCTGCCTTCTGCCCAGACTCCTTCCTCAAGTGGAGTATGCGCGTCTGCCCTAGCTGTCCCCTCTTGTCTCGCTAAAGCAAGGTTTTTGTCTCTACGCACAGGGAGCGGTGACACGTGTCTTGACACCGTCCCTCTGTTCATCCCAGGGCAGGTTCTCCTATTTTGCGACTGCTTCCGGACAACAAGGCCAACGGCTCCTTCTCTTCTCCCGTGGAGTCGTTCTGCTCCTTCCCCAGACTTGCTCCCGGTGAGCATGGTGACAGCCGTGTCCCTATCCTTAAGGCCCTTTCCAGATGTGCATCCAGGCTCTCTCGCAGGCAGTGGGGATGCTAGGGCCAAGAGAATTTCGCTCCATGCGGGCTTCTTCCACCGTGCTGCGCAGACTAGCTCAGGCAAGCGGCAGCAGCATTCCACAAAGCGACTCAGATTTCCCAACGAATGCTGTGCTTTCCCAGAGGAGGAGCCTGGTCAAAGAGGCTTTCCCTGAAGGGTGGTATCTCCCAGCTTGAGACTTGGCCTAGGCAAGCAGGAGCAGCAGCCCACAGAACCGACTCTGATTTCTAAACAAACGGAGAGCGTGACACTTGTCTTCCCACCTGCCCGCTATTGTTGCAATGCATGCTCTCCTGTTTCATGACCTTTCGTTAAGACTGTTTCCACAGGCACAACCACGCTTCTCTCTCAAGTAGAGGGGATGCCCGGGCAAGAGGATTTCGCTCCATGCGGGTTTCTTACACCGTGCTTCGGAGACTATGTTCAGGCAAGCGGCATCAGCATCGCACTGAATCGACTCTGTTTTCCCCAAGAATGCTGTGCTTTCCTAGAGGGGATGCTCAGGCAAAGAGGCTTTCGCTCTATGCGGGATTCTACCACAGTGCTGCCAATACGAG
This sequence comes from Neogale vison, assembly GCF_020171115.1. Taxonomy (NCBI): domain Eukaryota; kingdom Metazoa; phylum Chordata; class Mammalia; order Carnivora; family Mustelidae; genus Neogale; species Neogale vison. The sequence continues at coordinate 49,969 of NW_025334885.1, read as the reverse complement.
GCTCAAGCAAGCAGCAACAGCAGCCCAGAGAACCGACTCTCTTTTCCCAGTGACTGCTGTGCTTTCACAGAGGTTTTCAGCATGGCCTGAGCCGCACTTTGCTGCTGCTTCCTCAGCAAGGCTTTGGGCGTTTGCTCTGTCTCGTGAGGGAAGGAAATCTGCGGGAGAGCTGGTGCCTCTTGGGCTTTGCTCTCCCAGGCTCCATGGTCGCACCCTGGGTTCACCGTGCCAGGCTGAACTTCGCAGACACAGCCACCACCCTGCAGCAGCGTGCGTGGTCTAGGATGACACTCCTGCCAACTGCCGTCTCCTGGCGTAGTAAGGCTTGGCTTTTTGCTCTGGAGTTCAGGCGGACTCGGGGACTAGGCCAGTGCCTTCCCCATAGGAAAGGAGAGACGAGAGGAACCCTGCACAGTGCCCTTGAACTGGGATGGGGAGCTGTGGGGGACTGTGTCCTCTTCTTCCCCGACACACCCCCTGCCACCCCCAACGCTGCCACCTCTTGGAGGAAGGTGGCATCAGGCTGCCCTTTCTTCCAGGGAGCTGGATGTACAAGATCCGTGTATGTCGCCTGGTGGCAAGCCCACGTCTGCCCTAGGGACAGTTGGCCTTGGAGATGCTGTCCCCTTGGGACAGGAGGCACACAGAGCAGGCCTGCATTCTGCCCAGACTCCTTCCTCAGAGTGGAGTATGCGCGCCTGCCCTAGCCGTCCCCTCGTGTCTTCCTAAAGCCAGGCTTCCGTCTCTACGCACAGGGAGCGGGTGACGCTTGTCTTGCCACCGTCCCGCTGTTCTTCCCAGGGCAGCCTCTCCTGCTTTGCGACTGTCTCCGGACAACAAGGCCAACGGCTCCTACTCTTCTCCCGGAGAGGCATTCTGCTCCTTCCCCAGACTTGCTCCCGGGCAGCACGGTGACAGCCGTGTCCCTACCCTTAAACCTTTCCAGATGTGCATCCACGCTTCTCTCGCAGGCAGTGGGGATGGTAGGGCCAAGAGAATTTCGCTCCATGCGGGTTTCTTCCACCGTGCTGCGCAGACTAGCTCAAGCAAGCAGCAGGAGCATCCCACAAAGCGACTCAGATTTCCCAACGAATGCTGTGCTTTCCTAGAGGAGGAGCCTGGTCAAAGAGGCTTTCCCTGAAGGGTGGTATCTCCCACCTTGAGACTTGGCCTAGGCAAGCAGGAGCAGCAGCCCGCAGAACCGACTGTGATTTCTAAGCAAATGAAGAGGGTGACACTTGTCTTCCCACCTGCCCGCTATTGTTGCAATGCATGCTCTCCTGTTTCATGACCTTTTGTTAAGACTGTTTCCACAGTCACAACCACGCTTCTCTCTCAAGTAGAGGGGATGCCCGGGCAAGAGGATTTCGCTCCATGCGGGTTTCTTACACCGTGCTTCGGAGACTATGTTCAGGCAAGCGGCATCTGCATCGCACAGAACCGACTCTGTTTTCCCCAAGAATGCTGTGCTTTCCTAGAGGGGATGCCCAGGCAAAGAGGCTTTCGCTCTATGCGGGATTCTGCCACCGTGCTGCCAATACTAGGCTCAAGCAAGCAGCAAGAGCAGCCCAGAGAACCGACTCTTTTTTCCCAGCGACTGCTATGCTTTCGCAGAGGTTTTCAGCTTGGCCTGAACCGCACTTCGCTGCTGCTCCCTCAGCAAGGCTTTGGGAGTTCGCCCTGTCGCGTCAGGTCAGGAGATCTGCGGGAGAGCTGGTGCCTCTTGGGCTTTCCTCTCCCGAGCTCCATGGTCGCACCCTGGGTTCACCGTGCCAGGCTGAACTTCGCAGACACAGCCACCACCCTGCAGCAGCGTGCGTGGTCTAGGATGACACTCCCTGCCAACTGCCATCTCCTGGCGTAGTAAGGCTTGGCTTTTTGCTCTGGAGTTCGGGCGGACTCGGGGACTAGGCCAGTGCCTTCCCCATAGGAAAGGAGAGGCGACAGGAACCCTGCACAGTGCCCGTGCACGGGGATGGGGAGCTGTGGGGGACTGTTCCCTCTTCTTCCCCGACACACCCCCTGCCACCCCCAACGCTGCCACCTCTTGGAGGATGATGGCATCTGGCTGCCCTTTCTTCCAGGGAGCTGTATCTGCGAGTTACGGGTATGGCGCCTGGTGGCAAGCTCACGTCTGCCCTAGGGACAGTTGGCCTTGGAGATGCTGTCCCCTTGGGACAGAAGGCACACAGAACAGGCCTGCCTTCTGCCCAGACTCCTTCCTCAAGTGGAGTATGCGCGTCTGCCCTAGCCGTCCCCTCTTGTCTTCCTAAAGCCAGGTTTTTGTCTCTACGCACAGGGGGCGGTGACACGTGTCTTGACACCGTCCCTCTGTTCATCCCAGGGCAGGTTCTCCTGCTTTGCGACTGCTTCCGGACAACAAGGCCAACGGCTCCTTCTCTTCTCCCGGGGAGGCGTTCTGCTCCTTCCCCAGAGTTGCTCCCGGTGAGCATGGTGACAGCCGTGTCCCTATCCTTAAGGCCCTTTCCAGATGTGCATCCACGCTTCTCTCGCAGGCAGTGGGGATTCTAGGGCCAAGAGCATTTCGCTCCATGCGGGCTTCTTCCACCGTGCTGTGCAGACTAGCTCAGGCAAGCGGTAGCAGCATTCCACAAAGCGACTCAGATTTCCCAACGAATGCTGTGCTTTCCCAGAGGAGGAGCCTGGTCAAAGAGGCTTTCCCTGAAGGGTGGTATCTCCCACCTTGAGACTTGGCCTAGGCAAGCAGGAGCAGCAGCCCACAGAACCGACTCTGATTTCTAAACAAACGGAGAGCGTGACACTTGTCTTCCCACCTGCCCGCTATTGTTGCAATGCATGCTCTCCTGTTTCATGACCTTTCGTTAAGACTGTTTCCACAGGCAAACCACGCTTCTCTCTCAAGTAGAGGGGATGCCCGGGCAAGAGGATTTCGCTCCATGCGGGTTTCTTACACCGTGCTTCGGAGACTATGTTCAGGCAAGCGGCATCAGCATCGCACTGAATCGACTCTGTTTTCCCCAAGAATGCTGTGCTTTCCTAGAGGGGATGCTCAGGCAAAGAGGCTTTCGCTCTATGCGGGATTCTACCACCGTGCTGCCAATACGAGGCTCAAGCAAGCAGCAACAGCAGCCCAGAGAACCGACTCTTTTTTCCCAGTGACTGCTGTGCTTTCGCAGAGGTTTTCAGCTTGGCCTGAGCCGCACTTTGCTGCTGCTTCCTCAGCAAGGCTTTGGGCGTTTGCTCTGTCACGTCAGGGAAGGAAATCTGCGGGAGAGCTGGTGCCTCTTGGGCTTTGCTCTCCCAGGCTCCATGGTCGCACCCTGGGTTCCCCGTGCCAGGCTGAACTTCGCAGACACAGCCACCACCCTGCAGCAGCGTGCGTGGTCTAGGATGACACTCCTGCCAACTGCCATCTCCTGGCGTAGTAAGGCTTGGCTTTTTGCTCTGGAGTTCAGGCGGACTCGGGGACTAGGCCAGTGCCTTCCCCATAGGAAAGGAGAGATGAGAGGAACCCTGCACAGTGCCCTTGAACTGGGATGGGGAGCTGTGGGGGACTGTGTCCTCTTCTTCCCCGACACACCCCCTGCCACCCCCAACGCTGCCACCTCTTGGAGGAAGGTGGCATCAGGCTGCTTTTTCTTCCAGGGAGCTGGATGTACAAGATCCGTGTATGGCGCCTGGTGGCAAGCCCACGTCTGCCCTAGGGACAGTTGGCCTTGGAGATGCTGTCCCCTTGGGAGAGGAGGCACACAGAGCAGGCCTGCATTCTGCCCAGACTCCTTCCTCAGAGTGGAGTATGCGCGCCTGCCCTAGCCGTCCCCTCGTGTCTTCCTAAAGCCAGGCTTCCGTCTCTACGCACAGGGAGCGGGTGACGCTTGTCTTGCCACCGTCCCGCTGTTCTTCCCAGGGCAGCCTCTCCTGCTTTGCGACTGTCTCCGGAAAACAAGGCCAACGGCTCCTACTCTTCTCCCGGAGAGGCGTTCTGCTCCTTCCACAGTCTTGCTCCCGGGCAGCACGGTGACAGCCGTGTCCCTACCCTTAAACCTTTCCAGATGTGCATCCACGCTTCTCTCGCAGGCAGTGGGGATGGTAGTGCCAAGAGAATTTCGCTCCATGCGGGGTTCTTCCACCATGCTGCGCAGACTAGCTCAAGCAAGCAGCAGGAGCATCCCACAAAGCGACTCAGATTTCCCAACGAATGCTGTGCTTTCCTAGAGGAGGAGCCTGGTCAAAGAGGCTTTCCCTGTAGGGTGGTATCTCCCACCTTGAGACTTGGCCTAGGCAAGCAGGAGCAGCAGCCCGCAGAACCGACTCTGATTTCTAAGCAAATGAAGAGGGTGACACTTGTCTTCCCACCTGCCCGCTATTGTTGCAATGCATGCTCTCCTGTTACATGACCTTTTGTTAAGACTGTTTCCATAGTCACAACCACGCTTCTCTCTCAAGTAGAGTGGATGCCCGGGCCAAGAGGATTTCGCTCCATGCGGGTTTCTTACACCGTGCTTCGGAGACTATGTTCAGGCAAGCGGCATCTGCATCGCACAGAACCGACTCTGTTTTCCCCAAGAATGCTGTGCCTTCCTAGAGGGGATGCCCAGGCAAAGAGGCTTTCGCTCTATGCGGGATTCTGCCACCGTGCTGCCAATACTAGGCTCAAGCAAGCAGCAACAGCAGCCCAGAGAACCGACTCTTTTTTCCCAGCGACTGCCATGCTTTCGCAGAGGTTTTCAGCTTGGCCTGAACCGCACTTCGCTGCTGCTTCCTCAGCAAGGCTTTGGGCGTTCGCCCTGTCGCGTCAGGTCAGGAGATCTGCGGGAGAGCTGGTGCCTCTTGGGCTTTCCTCTCCCGAGCTCCATGGTCGCACCCTGGGTTCACCGTGCCAGGCTGAACTTCGCAGACACAGCCACCACCCTGCAGCAGCGTGCGTGGTCTAGGATGACACTCCCTGCCAACTGCCATCTCCTGGCGTAGTAAGGCTTGGCTTTTTGCTCTGGAGTTCGGGCGGACTCGGGGACTAGGCCAGTGCCTTCCCCATAGGAAAGGAGAGGCGACAGGAACCCTGCACAGTGCCCGTGCACGGGGATGGGGAGCTGTGGGGGACTGTCCCCTCTTCTTCCCCGACACACCCCCTGCCACCCCCAACGCTGCCACCTCTTGGAGGATGATGGCATCTGGCTGCCCTTTCTTCCAGGGAGCTGTATCTGCGAGTTACGGGTATGGCGCCTGGTGGCAAGCTCACGTCTGCCCTAGGGACAGTTGGCCTTGGAGATGCTGTCCCCTTGGGACAGGAGGCACACAGAACAGGCCTGCCTTCTGCCCAGACTCCTTCCTCAAGTGGAGTATGCGCGTCTGCCCTAGCTGTCCCCTCTTGTCTCGCTAAAGCAAGGTTTTTGTCTCTACGCACAGGGAGCGGTGACACGTGTCTTGACACCGTCCCTCTGTTCATCCCAGGGCAGGTTTTCCTATTATGCGACTGCTTCCGGACAACAAGGCCAACGGCTCCTTCTCTTCTCCCGGGGAGTCGTTCTGCTCCTTCCCCCGACTTGCTCCCGGTGAGCATGGTGACAGCCGTGTCCCTATCCTTAAGGCCCTTTCCAGATGTGCATCCAGGCTCTCTCGCAGGCAGTGGGGATGCTAGGGCCAAGAGAATTTCGCTCCATGCGGGCTTCTTCCACCGTGCTGCGCAGACTAGCTCAGGCAAGCGGCAGCAGCATTCCACAAAGCGACTCAGATTTCCCAACGAATGCTGTGCTTTCCCAGAGGAGGAGCCTGGTCAAAGAGGCTTTCCCTGAAGGGTGGTATCTCCCAGCTTGAGACTTGGCCTAGGCAAGCAGGAGCAGCAGCCCACAGAACCGACTCTGATTTCTAAACAAACGGAGAGCGTGACACTTGTCTTCCCACCTGCCCGCTATTGTTGCAATGCATGCTCTCCTGTTTCATGACCTTTCGTTAAGACTGTTTCCACAGGCACAACCACGCTTCTCTCTCAAGTAGAGGGGATGCCCGGGCAAGAGGATTTCGCTCCATGCGGGTTTCTTACACCGTGCTTCGGAGACTATGTTCAGGCAAGCGGCATCAGCATCGCACTGAATCGACTCTGTTTTCCCCAAGAATGCTGTGCTTTCCTAGAGGGGATGCTCAGGCAAAGAGGCTTTCGCTCTATGCGGGATTCTACCACCGTGCTGCCAATACGAGGCTCAAGCAAGCAGCAACAGCAGCCCAGAGAACCGACTCTTTTTTCCCAGTGACTGCTGTGCTTTCGCAGAGGTTTTCAGCTTGGCCTGAACCGCACTTCGCTGCTGCTCCCTCAGCAAGGCTTTGGGAGTTCGCCCTGTCGCGTCAGGTCAGGAGATCTGCGGGAGAGCTGGTGCCTCTTGGGCTTTCCTCTCCCAGGCTCCATGGTCGCACCCTGGGTTCACCGTGCCAGGCTGAACTTCGCAGACACAGCCACCACCCTGCAGCAGCGTGCGTGGTCTAGGATGACACTCCCTGCCAACTGCCATCTCCTGGCGTAGTAAGGCTTGGCTTTTTGCTCTGGAGTTCGGGCGGACTCGGGGACTCGGCCAGTGCCTTCCCCATAGGAAAGGAGAGGCGACAGGAACCCTGCACAGTGCCCGTGCACGGGGATGGGGAGCTGTGGGGGACTGTTCCCTCTTCTTCCCCGACACACCCCCTGCCACCCCCAACGCTGCCACCTCTTGGAGGATGATGGCATCTGGCTGCCCTTTCTTCCAGGGAGCTGTATCTGCGAGTTACGGGTATGGCGCCTGGTGGCAAGCTCACGTCTGCCCTAGGGACAGTTGGCCTTGGAGATGCTGTCCCCTTGGGACAGGAGGCACACAGAACAGGCCTGCCTTCTGCCCAGACTCCTTCCTCAAGTGGAGTATGCGCGTCTGCCCTAGCCGTCCCCTCTTGTCTTCCTAAAGCCAGGTTTTTGTCTCTACGCACAGGGGGCGGTGACACGTGTCTTGACACCGTCCCTCTGTTCATCCCAGGGCAGGTTCTCCTGCTTTGCGACTGCTTCCGGACAAGAAGGCCAACGGCTCCTTCTCTTCTCCCGGGGAGGCGTTCTGCTCCTTCCCCAGACTTGCTCCCGGTGAGCATGGTGACAGCCGTGTCCCTATCCTTAAGGCCCTTTCCAGATGTGCATCCACGCTTCTCTCGCAGGCAGTGGGGATTCTAGGGCCAAGAGCATTTCGCTCCATGCGGGCTTCTTCCACCGTGCTGCGCAGACTAGCTCAGGCAAGCGGCAGCAGCATTCCACAAAGCGACTCAGATTTCCCAACGAATGCTGTGCTTTCCCAGAGGAGGAGCCTGGTCAAAGAGACTTTCCCTGAAGGGTGGTATCTCCCACCTTGAGACTTGGCCTAGGCAAGCAGGAGCAGCAGCCCACAGAACCGACTCTGATTTCTAAACAAACGGAGAGCGTGACACTTGTCTTCCCACCTGCCCGCTATTGTTGCAATGCATGCTCTCCTGTTTCATGACCTTTCGTTAAGACTGTTTCCACAGGCAAACCACGCTTCTCTCTCAAGTAGAGGGGATGCCCGGGGCAAGAGGATTTCGCTCCATGCGGGTTTCTTACACCGTGCTTCGGAGACTATGTTCAGGCAAGCGGCATCAGCATCGCACTGAATCGACTCTGTTTTCCCCAAGAATGCTGTGCTTTCCTAGAGGGGATGCTCAGGCAAAGAGGCTTTCGCTCTATGCGGGATTCTACCACCGTGCTGCCAATACGAGGCTCAAGCAAGCAGCAACAGCAGCCCAGAGAACCGACTCTTTTTTCCCAGTGACTGCTGTGCTTTCGCAGAGGTTTTCAGCTTGGCCTGAGCCGCACTTTGCTGCTGCTTCCTCAGCAAGGCTTTGGGCGTTTGCTCTGTCACGTCAGGGAAGGAAATCTGCGGGAGAGCTGGTGCCTCTTGGGCTTTGCTCTCCCAGGCTCCATGGTCGCACCCTGGATTCCCCGTGCCAGGCTGAACTTCGCAGACACAGCCACCACCCGGCAGCAGCGTGCTTGGTCTAGGATGACACTCCTGCCAACTGCCATCTCCTGGCGTAGTAAGGCTTGGCTTTTTGCTCTGGAGTTCAGGCGGACTCGGGGACTAGGCCAGTGCCTTCCCCATAGGAAAGGAGAGACGAGAGGAACCCTGCACAGTGCCCTTGAACTGGGATGGGGAGCTGTGGGGGACTGTGTCCTCTTCTTCCCCGACACACCCCCTGCCACCCCCAACGCTGCCACCTCTTGGAGGAAGGTGGCATCAGGCTGCCCTTTCTTCCAGGGAGCTGGATGTACAAGATCCGTGTATGGCGCCTGGTGGCAAGCCCACGTCTGCCCTAGGGACATTTGGCCTTTGAGATGCTGTCCCCTTGGGACAGGAGGCACACAGAACAGGCCTGCATTCTGCCCAGACTCCTTCCTCAGAGTTGAGTATGCGCGCCTGCCCTAGCCGTCCTCTCGTGTCTTCCTAAAGCCAGGCTTCCGTCTCTACGCACAGGGAGCGGGTGACGCTTCTCTTGCCACCGTCCCGCTGTTCTTCCCTGGGCAGCCTCTTCTGCTTTGCTACTGTCTCCGGACAACAAGGCCAACGGCTCCTACTCTTCTCCCGGAGAGGCGTTCTGCTCCTTCCCCAGACTTGCTCCCGGGCAGCACGGTGACAGCCGTGTCCCTATCCTTAAACCTTTCCAGATGTGCATCCACGCTTCTCTCGCAGGCAGTGGGGATGCGAGGGCCAAGAGAATTTCGCTCCATGCAGGTTTCTTCCACCGTGCTGCGCAGACTAGCTCAAGCAAGCAGCAGGAGCATCCCACAAAGCGACTCAGATTTCCCAAAAAATGCTGTGCTTTCCTAGAGGAGGAGCCTGGTCAAAGAGGCTTTCCCTGTAGGGTGGTATCTCCCACCTTGAGACTTGGCCTAGGCGAGCAGGTGCAGCAGCCCGCAGAACCGACTCTGATTTCTAAGCAAATGAAGAGGGTGACACTTGTCTTCCCACCTGCCCGCTATTGTTGCAATGCATGCTCTCCTGTTTCGTGACCTTTTGTTAAGCTGTTTCCACCGTCACAACCACGCTTCTCTCTCAAGTAGAGGGGATGCCCGGGCCAAGAGGATTTTGCTCCATGCTGGTTTCTTACACCGTGCTTCGGAGACTATGTTCCGGCAAACGGCATCTGCATCGCACAGAACCGACTCTGTTTTAACCAAGAATGCTGTGCTTTCCTAGAGGGGATGCCCAGGCAAAGAGGCTTTCGCTCTATGCGGGATTCTGCCACCGTGCTGCCAATACTAGGCTCAAGCAAGCAGCAACAGCAGCCCAGAGAACCGACTCTTTTTTCGCAGCGACTGCTATGCTTTCGCAGAGGTTTTCAGCTTGGCCTGAACCGCAATTCGCTGCTGCTTCCTCAGCAAGGCTTTGGGCGTTCTCCCTGTCGCGTCAGGTCAGGAGATCTGCGGGAGAGCTGGTGCCTCTTGGGCTTTCCTCTCCCGAGCTCCATGGTCGCACCCTTGGTTCACCGTGCCAGGCTGAACTTCGCAGACACAGCCACCACCCTGCAGCAGCGTGCGTGGTCTAGGATGACACTCCCTGCCAACTGCCATCTCCTGGCGTAGTAAGGCTTGGCTTTTTGCTCTGGAGTTCGGGCGGACTCGGGGACTAGGCCAGTGCCTTCCCCATAGGAAAGGAGAGGCGACAGGAACCCTGCACAGTGCCCGTGCACGGGGATGGGGAGCTGTGGGGGACTGTCCCCTCTTCTTCCCCGACACACCCCCTGCCACCCCCAACGCTGCCACCTCTTGGAGGATGATGGCATCTGGCTGCCCTTTCTTCCAGGGAGCTGTATCTGCGAGTTACGGGTATGGCGCCTGGTGGCAAGCTCACGTCTGCCCTAGGGACAGTTGGCCTTGGAGATGCTGTCCCCTTGGGACAGGAGGCACACAGAACAGGCCTGCCTTCTGCCCAGACTCCTTCCTCAAGTGGAGTATGCGCGTCTGCCCTAGCCGTCGCCTCTTGTCTTCCTAAAGCCAGGTTTTTGTCTCTACGCACAGGGAGCTGTGACACGTGTCTTGACACCGTCCCTCTGTTCATCCCAGGGCAGGTTCTCCTGCTTTGCGACTGCTTCCGGACAACAAGGCCAACGTCTCCTTCTCTTCTCCCGGGGAGGCGTTCTGCTCCTTCCCCAGACTTGCTCCCGGTGAGCATGGTGACAGCCGTGTCCCTATCCTTAAGGCCCTTTCCAGATGTGCATCCACGCTTCTCTCGCAGGCAGTGGGGATGCTAGGGCCAAGAGCATTTCGCTCCATGCGGGCTTCTTCCACCGTGCTGCGCAGACTAGCTCAGGCAAGCGGCAGCAGCATTCCACAAAGCGACTCAGATTTCCCAACGAATGCTGTGTTTTCCCAGAGGAGGAGCCTGGTCAAAGAGGCTTTCCCTGAAGGGTGGTATCTCCCACCTTGAGACTTGGCCTAGGCAAGCAGGAGCAGCAGCCCACAGAACCGACTCTGATTTCTAAACAAACGGAGAGCGTGACACTTGTCTTCCCACCTGCCCGCTATTGTTGCAATGCATGCTCTCCTGTTTCATGACCTTTCGTTAAGACTGTTTCCACAGGCACAACCACGCTTCTCTCACAAGTAGAGGGGATGCCCGGGCAAGAGGATTTCGCTCCATGCGGGTTCTTTACACCGTGCTTCGGAGACTATGTTCAGGCAAGCGGCATCAGCATCGCACTGAATCGACTCTGTTTTCCCCAAGAATGCTGTGCTTTCCTAGAGGGGATGCACAGGCAAAGAGGCTTTGGCTCTATGCGGGGTTCTACCACCGTGCTGCCAATACGAGGCTCAAGCAAGCAGCAACAGCAACCCAGAGAACCGACTCTTTTTTCCCAGTGACTGCTGTGCTTTCGCAGAGGTTTTCAGCTTGGCCTGAGCCGCACTTTGCTGCTGCTTCCTCAGCAAGGCTTTGGGCGTTTGCTCTGTCACGTCAGGGAAGGAAATCTGCGGGAGAGCTGGTGCCTCTTGGGCTTTGCTCTCCCAGGCTCCATGGTCGCACCCTGGGTTCACCGTGCCAGGCTGAACTTCGCAGACACAGCCACCACCCTGCAGCAGCGTGCGTGGTCTAGGATGACACTCCTGCCAACTGCCATCTCCTGGAGTAGTAAGGCTTGGCTTTTTGCTCTGGAGTTCAGGCGGACTCGGGGACTAGGCCAGTGCCTTCCCCATAGGAAAGGAGAGACGAGAGGAACCCTGCACAGTGCCCTTGAACTGGGATGGGGAGCTGTGGGGGACTGTGTCCTCTTCTTCCCCGACACACCCCCTGCCACCCCCAACGCTGCCACCTCTTGGAGGAAGGTGGCATCAGGCTGCCCTTTCTTCCAGGGAGCTGGATGTACAAGACCCGTGTATGGCGCCTGGTGTCAAGCCCACGTCTGCCCTAGGGACATTTGGCCTTGGAGATGCTGTCCCCTTGGGCCAGGAGGCACACAGAGCGGGCCTGTATTCTGCCGAGACTCCTTCCTCAGAGTGGAGTATGCGCGCCTGCCCTAGCCGTCCCCTCGTGTCTTCCTAAAGCCAGGCTTCCGTCTCTACGCACAGGGAGCGGGTGACGCTTGTCTTGCCACCGTCCCGCTGTTCTTCCCTGGGCAGCCTCTCCTGCTTTGCGACTGTCTCCGGACAACAAGGCCAACGGCTCCTACTCTTCTCCCGGAGAGGCGTTCTGCTCCTTCCCCAGACTTGCTCCCGGGCAGAACGGCGACAGCCGTGTCCCTACCCTTAAACCTTTCCAGATGTGCATCCACGCTTCTCTCGCAGGCAGTGGGGATGGTAGGGCCAAGAGAATTTCGCTCCATGCGGGTTTCTTCCACCGTGCTGCGCAGACTAGCTCAAGCAAGCAGCAGGAGCATCCCACAAAGCGACTCAGATTTCCCAACGAATGCTGTGCTTTCCTAGAGGAGGAGCCTGGTCAAAGAGGCTTTCCCTGTAGGGTGGTATCTCCCACCTTGAGACTTGGCCTAGGCAAGCAGAAGCAGCAGCCCGCAGAACCGACTCTGATTTCTAAGCAAATGAAGAGGGTGACACTTGTCTTCCCACCTGCCCGCTATTGTTGCAATACATGCTCTCCTGTTTCATGACCTTTTGTTAAAACTGTTTCCACAGTCACAACCACGCTTCTCTCTCAAGTAGAGGGGATGCCCGGGCCAAGAGGATTTCGCTCCATGCGGGTTTCTTACACCGTGCTTCAGAGACTATGTTCAGGCAAGCGGCATCTGCATCGCACAGAACCGACTCTGTTTTCCCCAAGAATGCTGTGCTTTCCTAGAGGGGATGCCCAGGCAAAGAGGCTTTCGCTCTATGCGGGATTCTGCCACCGTGCTGCCAATACTAGGCTCAAGCAAGCAGCAACAGCAGCCCAGAGAACCGACTCTTTTTTCCCAGCGACTGCTATGCTTTCGCAGAGGTTTTCAGCTTGGCCTGAACCGCACTTTGCTGCTGCTTCCTCAGCAAGGCTTTGGGCGTTCGCCCTGTCGCGTCAGGTCAGGAGATCTGTGGGAGAGCTGGTGCCTCTTGGGCTTTCCTCTCCCGAGCTCCATGGTCGCACCCTGGGTTCCCCGTGCCAGGCTGAACTTCGCAGACACAGCCACCACCCTGCAGCAGCGTGCGTGGTCTAGGATGACACTCCTGCCAACTGCCATCTCCTGGCGTAGTAAGGCTTGGCTTTTTGCTCTGGAGTTCAGGCGGACTCGGGGACTAGGCCAGTGCCTTCCCCATAGGAAAGGAGAGACGAGAGGAACCCTGCACAGTGCCCTTGAACTGGGATGGGGAGCTGTGTGGGACTGTGTCCTCTTCTTCCCCGACACACCCCCTGCCACCCCCAAAGCTGCCACCTCTTGGAGGAAGGTGGCATCAGGCTGCCCTTTCTTCCAGGGAGCTGGATGTACAAGATCCGTGTATGGCGCCTAGTGGCAAGCCCACCTCTGCCCTAGGGACAGTTGGCCTTAGAAATGCTGTCCCCTTGGGACAGGATGCACACAGAGCAGGCCTGCATTCTGCCCAGACTCCTTCCTCAGAGTTGAGTATGCGCGCCTGCCCTAGCCGTCCCCTCGTGTCTTCCTAAAGCCAGGCTTCCGTCTCTACGCACAGGGAGCGGGTGACGCTTGTCTTGTCACCGTCCCGCTGTTCTTCCCAGGGCAGCCTCTCCTGCATTGCGACTGTCTCCGGACAACAAGGCCAACGGCTCCTACTCTTCTCCCGGAGAGGCGTTCTGCTCCTTCCCCAGACTTGCTCCCGGGCAGAACGGCGACAGCCGTGTCCCTACCCTTAAACCTTTCCAGATGTGCATCCACGCTTCTCTCGCAGGCAGTGGGGATGGTAGGGCCAAGAGAATTTCGCTCCATGCGGGTTTCTTCCACCGTGCTGCGCAGACTAGCTCAAGCAAGCAGCAGGAGCATCCCACAAAGCGACTCAGATTTCCCAACGAATGCTGTGCTTTCCTAGAGGAGGAGCCTGGTCAAAGAGGCTTTCCCTGTAGGGTGGTATCTCCCACCTTGAGACTTGGCCTAGGCAAGCAGAAGCAGCAGCCCGCAGAACCGACTCTGATTTCTAAGCAAATGAAGAGGGTGACACTTGTCTTCCCACCTGCCCGCTATTGTTGCAATACATGCTCTCCTGTTTCATGACCTTTTGTTAAAACTGTTTCCACAGTCACAACCACGCTTCTCTCTCAAGTAGAGGGGATGCCCGGGCCAAGAGGATTTCGCTCCATGCGGGTTTCTTACACCGTGCTTCAGAGACTATGTTCAGGCAAGCGGCATCTGCATCGCACAGAACCGACTCTGTTTTCCCCAAGAATGCTGTGCTTTCCTAGAGGGGATGCCCAGGCAAAGAGGCTTTCGCTCTATGCGGGATTCTGCCACCGTGCTGCCAATACTAGGCTCAAGCAAGCAGCAACAGCAGCCCAGAGAACCGACTCTTTTTTCCCAGCGACTGCTATGCTTTCGCAGAGGTTTTCAGCTTGGCCTGAACCGCACTTTGCTGCTGCTTCCTCAGCAAGGCTTTGGGCGTTCGCCCTGTCGCGTCAGGTCAGGAGATCTGCGGGAGAGCTGGTGCCTCTTGGGCTTTCCTCTCCCGAGCTCCATGGTCGCACCCTGGGTTCACCGTGCCAGGCTGAACTTCGCAGACACAGCCACCACCCTGCAGCAGCGTGCGTGGTCTAGGATGACACTCCCTGCCAACTGCCATCTCCTGGCGTAGTAAGGCTTGGCTTTTTGCTCTGGAGTTCGGGCGGACTCGGGGACTAGGCCAGTGCCTTCCCCATAGGAAAGGAGAGGCGACAGGAACCCTGCACAGTGCCCGTGCACGGGGATGGGGAGCTGTGGGGGACTGTCCCCTCTTCTTCCCCGACACACCCCCTGCCACCCCCAACGCTGCCACCTCTTGGAGGATGATGGCATCTGACTGCCCTTTCTTCCAGGGAGCTGTATCTGCGAGTTATGGGTATGGCGCCTGGTGGCAAGCTCACGTCTGCCCTAGGGACAGTTGGCCTTGGAGATGCTGTCCCCTTGGGACAGGAGGCACACAGAACAGGGCTGCCTTCTGCCCAGATTCCTTCCTCAAGTGGAGTATGCGCGTCTGCCCTAGCCGTCCCCTCTTGTCTTCCTAAAGCCAGGTTTTTGTCTCTACGCACAGGGAGCGGTGACACGTGTCTTGACACCGTCCCTCTGTTCATCCCAGGGCAGGTTCTCCTGCTTTGCGACTGCTTCCGGACAACAAGGCCAACGGCTCCTTCTCTTCTCCCGGGGAGGCGTTCTGCTCCTTCCCCAGACTTGCTCCCGGTGAGCATGTGACAGCCGTGTCCCTATCCTTAAGGCCCTTTCCAGATGTGCATCCACGCTTCTCTCGCAGGCAGTGGGGATGCTAGGGCCAAGAGCATTTCGCTCCATGCGGGTTTCTTCCACCGTGCTGCGCAGACTAGCTCAGGCAAGCGGCAGCAGCATTCCACAAAGCGACTCAGATTTCCCAACGAATGCTCTGCTTTCCCAGAGGAGGAGCCTGGTCAAAGAGGCTTTCCCTGAAGGGTGGTATATCCCACCTTGAGACTTGGCCTAGGCAAGCAGGAGCAGCAGCCCACAGAACCGACTCTGATTTCTAAACAAACGGAGAGCGTGACACTTGTCTTCCACCTGCCCGCTATTGTTGCAATGCATGCTCTCCTGTTTCATGACCTTTCGTTAAGACTGTTTCCACAGGCACAACCACGCTTCTCTCTCCAGTAGAGGGGATGCCCGGGCAAGAGGATTTCGCTCCATGCGGGTTTCTTACACCGTGCTTCGGAGACTATGTTCAGGCAAGCGGCATCTGCATCGCACTGAATCGACTCTGTTTTCCCCAAGAATGCTGTGCTTTCCTAGAGGGGATGCTCAGGCAAAGAGGCTTTCGCTCTATGCGGGATTCTACCACCGTGCTGCCAATACGAGGCTCAAGCAAGCAGCAACAGCAGCCCAGAGAACCGACTCTTTTTTCCCAGTGACTGCTGTGCTTTCGCAGAGGTTTTCAGCTTGGCCTGAGCCGCACTTTGCTGCTGCTTCCTCAGCAAGGCTTTGGGCGTTTGCTCTGTCACGTCAGGGAAGGAAATCTGCGGGAGAGCTGGTGCCTCTTGGGCTTTGCTCTCCCAGGCTCCATGGTCGCACCCTGGGTTCCCCGTGCCAGGCTGAACTTCGCAGACACAGCCACCACCCTGCAGCAGCGTGCGTGGTCTAGGATGACACTCCTGCCAACTGCCATCTCCTGGCGTAGTAAGGCTTGGCTTTTTGCTCTGGAGTTCAGGCGGACTCGGGGACTAGGCCAGTGCCTTCCCCATAGGAAAGGAGAGACGAGAGGAACCCTGCACAGTGCCCTTGAACTGGGATGGGGAGCTGTGTGGGACTGTGTCCTCTTCTTCCCCGACACACCCCCTGCCACCCCCAAAGCTGCCACCTCTTGGAGGAAGGTGGCATCAGGCTGCCCTTTCTTCCAGGGAGCTGGATGTACAAGATCCGTGTATGGCGCCTAGTGGCAAGCCCACCTCTGCCCTAGGGACAGTTGGCCTTAGAAATGCTGTCCCCTTGGGACAGGATGCACACAGAGCAGGCCTGCATTCTGCCCAGACTCCTTCCTCAGAGTTGAGTATGCGCGCCTGCCCTAGCCGTCCCCTCGTGTCTTCCTAAAGCCAGGCTTCCGTCTCTACGCACAGGGAGCGGGTGACGCTTGTCTTGTCACCGTCCCGCTGTTCTTCCCAGGGCAGCCTCTCCTGCATTGCGACTGTCTCCGGACAACAAGGCCAACGGCTCCTACTCTTCTCCCGGAGAGGCGTTCTGCTCCTTCCCCAGACTTGCTCCCGGGCAGCACGGTGACAGCCGTGTCCCTATCCTTAAACCTTTCCAGATGTGCATCCACGCTTCTCTCGCAGGCAGTGGGGATGCTAAGGCCAAGAGAATATCGCTCCATGCGGTTTTTCCACCGTGCTGCGCTGACTAGCTCAGGCAAGCAGCAGCAGCATTCCACAAAGCGACTCAGATTTCCCAACGAATGCTGTGCTTTCCTAGAGGAGGAACCTGGTCAAAGAGGCTTTCCCTGAAGGGTGTTATCTCCCACCTTGAGACTTGGCCTAGGCAAGCAGGAGCAGCAGCCCACAGAACCGACTCTGATTTCTAAACAAACGGAGAGCGTGACACTTGTCTTCCCATCTGCCCGCATTTGTTGCAATGCATGCTCTCATGTTTCATGACCTTTCGTTAAGACTGTTTCCACAGGCACAACCACGCTTCTCTCTCCAGTAGAGGGGATGCCCGGGCAAGAGGATTTCGCTCCATGCGGGTTTCTTACACCGTGCTTCGGAGACTATGTTCAGGCAAGCGGCATCAGCATCGCACTGAATCGACTCTGTTTTCGCCAAGAATGCTGTGCTTTCCTAGAGGGGATGCTCAGGCAAAGAGGCTTTCGCTCTATTCGGGATTCTACCACCGTGCTGCCAATACGAGGCTCAAGCAAGCAGCAACAGCAACCCAGAGAACCGACTCTTTTTTCCCAGTGACTGCTGTGCTTTCGCAGAGGTTTTCAGCTTGGCCTGAGCCGCACTTTGCTGCTGCTTCCTCAGCAAGGCTTTGGGCGTTTGCTCTGTCACGTCAGGGAAGGAAATCTGCGGGAGAGCTGGTGCCTCTTGGGCTTTGCTCTCCCAGGCTCCATGTCGCACCCTCGGATCACCGTGCCAGGCTGAACTTCGCAGACACAGCCACCACCCTGCAGCAGCGTGCGTGGTCTCGGATGACACTCCTGCCAACTGCCATCTCCTGGCGTAGTAAGGCTTGGCTTTTTGCTCTGGAGTTCAGGCGGACTCGGGGACTAGGCCAGTGCCTTCCCCATAGGAAAGGAGAGACGAGAGGAACCCTGCACAGTGCCCGTGCACGGGGATGGGGAGCTGTGGGGGACTGTCCCCTCTTCTTCCCCGACACACCCCCTGCCACCCCCAACGCTGCCACCTCTAGGAGGATGATTGCATCTGGCTGCCCTTTCTTAAGGGAGCTGTATCTGCGAGTTACGGGTATGGCGCCTGGTGGCAAGCTCACGTCTGCCCTAGGGACAGTTGGCCTTGGAGATGCTGTCCCCTTGGGACAGGAGGCACACAGAACAGGCCTGCCTTCTGCCCAGACTCCTTCCTCAAGTGGAGTATGCGCGTCTGCCCTAGCCGTCCCCTCTTGTCTTCCTAAAGCCAGGTTTTTGTCTCTACGCACAGGGAGCGGTGACACGTGTCTTGACACCGTCCCTCTGTTCATCCCAGGGCAGGTTCTCCTGCTTTGCGACTGCTTCCGGACAACAAGGCCAACGGCTCCTTCTCTTCTCCCGGGGAGGCGTTCTGCTCCTTCCCCAGACTTGCTCTCGGTGAGCATGGTGACAGCCGTGTCCCTATCCTTAAGGCCCTTTCCAGATGTGCATCCACGCTTCTCTCGCAGGCAGTGGGGATGCTAGGGCCAAGAGAATCTCGCTCCATGCGGGTTGATTCCACCGAGCTGCGCAGACTAGCTCAGGCAAGCGGCAGTAGCATTCCACAAAGCGACTCAGATTTCCCAACGAATGCTGTGCTTTCCCAGAGGAGGAGCCTGGTCAAAGAGGCTTTCCCTGAAGGGTGGTATCTCCCACCTTGAGACTTGGCCTAGGCAAGCAGGAGCAGCAGCCCACAGAACCGACTCTGATTTCTAAACAAACGGAGAGCGTGACACTTGTCTTCCCACCTGCCCGCTATTGTTGCAATGCATGCTCTCCTGTTTCATGACCTTTCGTTAAGACTGTTTCCACAGGCACAACCACGCTTCTCTCTCCAGTAGAGGGGATGCCCGGGCAAGAGGATTTCGCTCCATGCGGGTTTCTTACACCGTGCTTCGGAGACTATGTTCATGCAAGCGGCATCAGCATCGCACTGAATCGACTCTGTTTTCCCCAAGAATGCTGTGCTTTCCTAGAGGGGATGCTCAGGCAAAGAGGCTTTCGCTCTATGCGGGATTCTACCACCGTGCTGCCAATACGAGGCTCAAGCAAGCCACAACAGCAGCCCAGAGAACCGACTCTTTTTTCCCAGTGACTGCTGTGCTTTCACAGAGGTTTTCAGCTTGGCCTGAGCCGCACTTTGCTGCTGCTTCCTCAGCAAGGCTTTGGGCGTTTGCTCTGTCACGTCAGGGAAGGAAATCTGCGGGATAGCTGGTGCCTCTTGGGCTTTGCTCTCCCAGGCTCCATGGTCGCACCCTGGGTTCACCGTGCCAGGCTGAACTTCGCAGACACAGCCACCACCCTGCAGCAGCCTGCGAGGAATTGGATGACACTCCTGCCAACTGCCATCTCCTGGCGTAGTAAGGCTTGGCTTTTTGCTCTGGAGTTCAGTCGGACTCGGGGACTCATCCAGTGCCTTCCCCATAGGAAAGGTGAGACGAGAGGAACCCTGCACATTCCCCTTGAACTGGGATGGGGAGCTGTGGGGGACTGTGTCTTCTTCTTCCCCGAAACACCCCCTGCCACCCCCAACGCTGCCACCTCTTGGAGGAAGGTGGCATCAGGCTGCCCTTTCTTCCAGGGAGCTGGATGTACAAGATCCGTGTATGGCGCCTGGTGGCAAGCCCACGTCTGCCCTAGGGACTGTTGGCCTTGGAGATGCTGTCCCCTTGGGACAGGAGGCACACAGAGCAGGCCTGCATTCTGCCCAGATTCCTTCCTCAGTGTGGAGTATGCGCGCCTGCCCTAGCCGTCCCCTCGTGTCTTCCTAAGGCAGGCTTCCGTCTCTACGCACAGGGAACGGGTGACGCTTGTCTTGCCACCGTTCCGCTGTTCTTCCCAGGGCAGCCTCTACTGCTTTGCGACTGTCTCCGGACAACAAGGCCAACGGCTCCTACTCTTCTCCCGGAGAGGCGTTCTGCTCCTTCCCCAGACTTGCTCCCGGGCAGAACGGTGACAGCCGTGTGCCTATCCTTAAACCTTTCCAGATGTGCATCCACGCTTCTCTCGCAGGCAGTGGGGATGGTAGGGCCAAGAGAATTTCGCTCCATGCGGGTTTCTTCCACCGTGCTGTGCAGACTAGCTCAAGCAAGCAGCAGGAGTATCACACAAAGCGACTCAGATTTCCCAACGAATGCTGTGCTTTCCTAGAGGAGGAGCCTGGTCAAAGAGGCTTTCCCTGTAGGGTGGTATCTCCCACCTTGAGACTTGGCCTAGGCGAGCAGGAGCAGCAGCCCGCAGAACCGACTCTGATTTCTAAGGAAATGAAGAGGGTGACACTTGTCTTCCCACCTGCCCGCTATTGTTGCAATACATGCTCTCCTGTTTCATGACCTTTTGTTAAAACTGTTTCCACAGTCACAACCACGCTTCTCTCTCAAGTAGAGGGGATGCCCGGGCCAAGAGGATTTCGCTCCATGCGGGTTTCTTACACCGTGCTTCAGAGACTATGTTCAGGCAAGCGGCATCTGCATCGCACAGAACCGACTCTGTTTTCCGCAAGAATGCTGTGCTTTCCTAGAGGGGATGCCCAGGCAAAGAGGCTTTCGCTCTATGCGGGATTCTGCCACCGTGCTGCCAATACTAGGCTCAAGCAAGCAGCAACAGCAGCCCAGAGAACCGACTCTTTTTTCCCAGCGACTGCTGTGCTTTCGCAGAGGTATCAGCTTGGCCTGAACCGCACTTCGCTGCTGCTTCCTCAGCAAGGCTTTGGGCGTTCGCCCTGTCGCGTCAGGTCAGGAGATCTGTGGGAGAGCTGGTGCCTCTTGGGCTTTCCTCTCCCGAGCTCCATGGTCGCACCCTGGGTTCACCGTGCCTGGCTGAACTTCGCAGACACAGCCACCACCCTGCAGCAGCGTGCGTGGTCTAGGATGACACTCCCTGCCAACTGCCATCTCCTGGCGTAGTAAGGCTTGGCTTTTTGCTCTGGAGTTCGGGCGGACTCGGGGACTAGGCCAGTGCCTTCCCCATAGGAAAGGAGAGGCGACAGGAACCCTGCACAGTGCCCGTGCACGGGGATGGGGAGCTGTGGGGGACTGTCCCCTCTTCTTCCCCGACACAACCCCTGCCACCCCCTACGCTGCCACCTCTTGGAGGATGATGGCATCTGGCTGCCCTTTCTTAAGGGAGCTGTATCTGCGAGTTACGGGTATGGCGCCTGGTGGCAAGCTCACGTCTGCCCTAGGGACAGTTGGCCTTGGAGATGCTGTCCCCTTGGGACAGGAGGCACACAGAACAGGCCTGCCCTCGGCCCAGACTCCTTCCTCAAGTGGAGTATGCGCGTCTGCCCTAGCCGTCCCCTCTTGTCTTCCTAAAGCCAGGTTTTTGTCTATACGCACAGGGAGCGGTGACACGTGTCTTGACACCGTCCCTCTGTTCATCCCAGGGCAGGTTCTCCTGCTTTGCGACTGCTTCCGGACAACAAGGCCAACGGCTCCTTCTCTTCTCCCGGGGAGGCGTTCTGATCCTTCCCCAGACTTGCTCCCGGTGAGCATGGTGACAGCCGTGTCCCTATCCTTAAGGCCCTTTCCAGATGTGCATCCACGCTTCTCTCGCAGGCAGTGGGGATGCTAGGGCCAAGAGAATTTCGCTCCATGCGGGTTTCTTCCACCGTGCTGCGCAGACTAGCTCAAGCAAGCAGCAGGAGCATCCCAGAAAGCGACTCAGATTTCCCAACGAATGCTGTGCTTTCCTAGAGGAGGAGCCTGGTCAAAGAGGCTTTCCCTGTAGGGTGGTATTTCCCACCTTGAGACTTGGCCTAGGCAAGCAGGAGCAGCAGCCCGCAGAACCGATTCTGATTTCTAAGCAAACGAAGAGGGTGACACTTGTCTTCCCACCTGCCCGCTATTGTTGCAATGCATGCTCTCCTGTTTCATGACCTTTTGTTAAGACTGTTTCCACAGGCACAACCACGCTTCTCTCTCAAGTAGAGGGGATGCCCGGGCCAAGAGGATTTCGCTCCATGCGGGTTTCTTACACCGTGCTTCGGAGACTATGTTCAGGCAAGCGGCATCTGCATCGCACAGAACCGACTCTGTTTTCCCCAAGAATGCTGTGCTTTCCTAGAGGGGATGCCCAGGCAAAGAGGCTTTCGCTCTATGCGGGATTCTGCCACCGTGCTGCCAATACTAGGCTCAAGCAAGCAGCAACAGCAGCCCAGAGAACCGACTCTTTTTTCGCAGCGACTGCTATGCTTTCGCAGAGGTTTTCAGCTTGGCCTGAACCGCACTTCGCTGCTGTTTCCTCAGCAAGGCTTTGGGCGTTCGCCCTGTCGCGTCAGGTCAGGAGATCTGCGGGAGAGCTGGTGCCTCTTGGGCTTTCCTCTCCCGAGCTCCATGGTCGCACCCTGGGTTCACCGTGCCAGGCTGAACTTCGCAGACACAGCCACCACCCTGCAGCAGCGTGCGTGGTCTAGGATGACACTCCCTGCCAACTGCCATCTCCTGGCGTAGTAAGGCTTGGCTTTTTGCTCTGGAGTTCGGGCGGACTCGGGGACTAGGCCAGTGCCTTCCCCATAGGAAAGGAGAGGCGACAGGAACCCTGCACAGTGCCCGTGCACGGGGATGGGGAGCTGTGGGGGACTGTCCCCTCTTCTTCCCCGACACACCCCCTGCCACCCCCAACGCTGCCACCTCTTGGAGGATGATGGCATCTGGCTGCCCTTTCTTCCAGGGAGCTGTATCTGCGAGTTACGGGTATGGCGCCTGGTGGCAAGCTCACGTCTGCCCTAGGGACAGTTGGCCTTGGAGATGCTGTCCCCTTGGGACAGGAGGCACACAGAACAGGCCTGCCTTCTGCCCAGACTCCTTCCTCAAGTGGAGTATGCGCGTCTGCCCTAGCCGTCCCCTCTTGTCTTCCTAAAACCAGGTTTTTGTCTCTACGCACAGGGAGCGGTGACACGTGTCTTGACACCGTCCCTCTGTTCATCCCAGGGCAGGTTCTCCTGCTTTGCGACTGCTTCCGGACAACAAGGCCAACGGCGCCTTCTCTTCTCCCGGGGAGGCGTTCTGCTCCTTCCCCAGACTTGCTCCCGGTGAGCATGGTGACAGCCGTGTCCCTATCCTTAAGGCCCTTTCCAGATGTGCATCCACGCTTCTCTCGCAGGCAGTGGGGATGCTAGGGCCAAGAGAATTTCGCTCCATGCGGGCTTCTTCCACCGTGCTGCGCAGACTAGCACAGGCAAGCGGCAGCAGCATTCCACAAAGCGACTCAGATTTCCCAACGAATGCTGTGCTTTCCCAGAGGAGGAGCCTGGTCAAAGAGGCTTTCCCTGAAGGGTGGTATCTCCCACCTTGAGACTTGGCCTAGGCAAGCAGGAGCAGCAGCCCACAGAACCGACTCTGATTTCTAAACAAACGGAGAGCGTGACACTTGTCTTCACACCTGCCCGCTATTGTTGCAATGCATGCTCTCCTGTTTCATGACCTTTCGTTAAGACTGTTTCCACAGGCACAACCACGCTTCTCTCTCCAGTAGAGGGGATGCCCGGGTAAGAGATTTCGCTCCATGCGGGTTTCTTACACCGTGCTTCGGAGACTATGTTCAGGCAAGCGGCATCAGCATCGCACTGAATCGACTCTGTTTTCCCCAAGAATGCTGTGCTTTCCTAGAGGGGATGCTCAGGCAAAGAGGCTTTCGCTCTATGCGGGATTCTACCACCGTGCTGCCAATACGAGGCTCAAGCAAGCCACAACAGCAGCCCAGAGAACCGACTCTTTTTTCCCAGTGACTGGTGTGCTTTCACAGAGGTTTTCAGCTTGGCCTGAGCCGCACTTTGCTGCTGCTTCCTCAGCAAGGCTTTGGGCGTTTGCTCTGTCACGTCAGGGAAGGAAATCTGCGGGAGAGCTGGTGCCTCTTGGGCTTTGCTCTCCCAGGCTCCATGGTCGCACCCTGGGTTCACCGTGCCAGGCTGAACTTCGCAGACACAGCCACCACCCTGCAGCAGCGAGTGTGGTCGTGGATGACACTCCTGCCAACTGCCATCTCCTGGCGTGGTAAGGCTTGGCTTTTTGCTCTGGAGTTCAGTCGGACTCGGGGACTAGGCCAGTGCCTTCCCCATAGGAAAGGAGAGACGAGAGGAACCCTGCACAGTGCCCTTGAACTGGGATGGGGAGCTGTGGGGGACTGTGTCCTCTTCTTCCCCGACACACCCCCTGCCACCCCCAACGCTGCCACCTCTTGGAGGAAGGTGGCATCAGGCTGCCCTTTCTTCCAGGGAGCTGGATGTACAAGATCCGTGTATGGCGCCTGGTGGCAAGCCTACGTCTGCCCTAGGGACAGTTGGCCTTGGAGATGCTGTCCCCTTGGGAGAGGAGGCACACAGAACAGGCCTGCATTCTGCCCAGACTCCTTCCTCAGAGTTGAGTATGCGCGCCTGCCCTAGCCGTCCCCTCGTGTCTTCCTAAAGCCAGGCTTCCGTCTCTACGCACAGGGAGCGGGTGACGCTTGTCTTGCCACCGTCCCGCTGTTCTTCCCAGGGCAGCCTCTACTGCTTTGCGACTGTCTCTGGACAACAAGGCCAATGGCTCCTACTCTTCTCCTGGAGAGGCGTTCTGCTCCTTCCCCAGACTTGCTCCCGGGCAGCACGGTGACAGCCGTGTCCCTATTCTTAAACCTTTCCAGATGTGCATCCACGCTTCTCTCGCAGGCAGTGGGGATGGTAGGGCCAAGAGAATTTCGCTCCATGCGGGTTTCTTCCACCGTGCTGCGCAGACTAGCTCAAGCAAGCAGCAGGAGCATCCCACAAAGCGACTCAGATTTCCCAACGAATGCTGTGCTTTCCTAGAGGAGGAGCCTGTTCAAAGAGGCTTTCCCTGTAGGGTGGTATCTCCCACCTTAACACTTGGCCTAGGCGAGCAGGAGCAGCAGCCCGCAGAACAGACTCTGATTTCTAAGGAAATGAAGAGGGTGACACTTGTCTTCCCACCTGACCGCTATTGTTGCAATGCATGCTCTCCTGTTTCATGACCTTTTGTTAAGACTGTTTCCACAGTCACAACCACGCTTCTCTCTCAAGTACAGGGGATGCCCGGGCCAAGAGGATTTCCCTCCATGCGGGTTTCTTACACCGTGCTTCGGAGACTATGTTCAGGCAAGCGGCATCTGCATCGCACAGAACCGACTCTGTTTTCCCCAAGAATGCTGTGCTTTCCTAGAGGGGATGCCCAGGCAAAGAGGCTTTCGCTCTATGCGGGATTCTACCACCGTGCTGCCAATACTAGGCTCAAGCAAGCAGCAACAGCAGCCCAGAGAACCGACTCTTTTTTCGCAGCGACTGCTATGCTTTCGCAGGGGTTTTCAGCTTGGCCTGAACCGCACTTCGCTGCTGCTTCCTCAGCAAGGCTTTGGGCGTTCGCCCTGTCGCGTCAGGTCAGGAGATCTGCGGGAGAGCTGGTGCCTCTTGGGCTTTCCTCTCCCGAGCTCCATGGTCGCACCCTGGGTTCACCGTGCCAGGCTGAACTTCGCAGACACAGCCACCACCCTGCAGCAGCGTGCGTGGTCTAGGATGACACTCCCTGCCAACTGCCATCTCCTGGCGTAGTAAGGCTTGGCTTTTTGCTCTGGAGTTCGGGCGGACTCGGGGACTAGGCCAGTGCCTTCCCCATAGGAAAGGAGAGGCGACAGGAACCCTGCACAGTGCCCGTGCACGGGGATGGGGAGCTGTGGGGGACTGTCCCCTCTTCTTCCCCGACACACCCCCTGCCACCCCCAACGCTGCCACCTCTTGGAGGATGATGGCATCTGGCTGCCCTTTCTTCCAGGGAACTGTATCTGCGAGTTACGGGTATGGCGCCTGGTGGCAAGCTCACGTCTGCCCTAGGGACAGTTGGCCTTGGAGATGCTGTCCCCTTGGGACAGAAGGCACAGAGAACAGGCCTGCCTTCTGCCCAGACTCCTTCCTCAAGTGGAGTATGCGCGTCTGCCCTAGCCGTCCCCTCTTGTCTTCCTAAAACCAGGTTTTTGTATCTACGCACAGGGAGCGGTGACACGTGTCTTGACACCGTCCCTCTGTTCATCCCAGGGCAGGTTCTCCTGCTTTGCGACTGCTTCCGGACAACAAGGCCAACGGCTCCTTCTCTTCTCCCGGGGAGGCGTTCTGCTCATTCCCCAGACTTGCTCCCGGTGAGCATGGTGACAGCCGTGTCCTTATCCTTAAGGCCCTTTCCAGATGTGCATCCACGCTTCTCTCGCAGGCAGTGGGGATGCTAGGGCCAAGAGAATTTCGCTCCATGTGGGCTTCTTCCACCGTGCTGCGCAGACCACCTCAGGCAAGCGGCAGCAGCATTGCACAAAGCGACTCAGATTTCCCAACGAATGCTGTGCTTTCCCAGAGGAGGAGCCTGGTCAAAGAGGCTTTCCCTGAAGGGTGGTATCTCCCACCTTGAGACTTGGCCTAGGCAAGCAGGAGCAGCAGCCCACAGAACCAACTCTGATTTCTAAACAAACGGAGAGCGTGACACTTGTCTTCCCACCTGCCCGCTATTGTTGCAATGCATGCTCTCCTGTTTCATGACCTTTCGTTAAGACTGTTTCCACAGGCACAACCACGCTTCTCTCTCCAGTAGAGGGGATGCCCGGGCAAGAGGATTTCGCTCCATGCGGGTTTCTTACACCGTGCTTCGGAGACTATGTTCAGGCAAACGGCATCTGCATCGCACTGAATCGACTCTGTTTTCCCCAAGAATGCTGTGCTTTCCTAGAGGGGATGCTCAGGCAAAGAGGCTTTCGCTCTTTGCGGGATTCTACCACCGTGCTGCCAATACGAGCCTCAAGCAAGCAGCAACAGCAGCCCAGAGAACCGACTCTTTTTTCACAGTGACTTCTGTGCTTTCGCAGAGGTTTTCAGCTTGGCCTGAGCCGCACTTTGCTGCTGCTTCCTCAGCAAGGCTTTGGGCGTTTGCTCTTTCACGTCAGGGAAGGAAATCTGCGGGAGAGCTGGTGCCTCTTGGGCTTTGCTCTCCCAGGCTCCATGGTCGCACCCTGGGTTCACCGTGTCAGGCTGAACTTCGCAGACACAGCCACCACCCTGCAGCAGCGTGCGTGGTCTAGGATGACACTCCTGCCAACTGCCATCTCCTGGCGTAGTAAGGCTTGGCTTTTTGCTCTGGAGTTCAGGCGGACTCGGGGACTAGGCCAGTGCCTTCCCCATAGGAAAGGAGAGACGAGAGGAACCCTGCACAGTGCCCTTGAACTGGGATGGGGAGCTGTGGGGGACTGTGTCCTCTTCTTCCCCGACACACCCCCTGCCACCCCCAACGCTGCCACCTCTTGGAGGAAGGTGGCATCAGGCTGCCCTTTCTTCCAGGGAGCTGGATGTACAAGATCCGTGTATGGCGCCTGGTGGCAAGCCCACGTCTGCCCTAGGGACAGTTGGCCTTGGAGTTGCTGTCCCCTTGGGACACGAGGCACACAGAGCAGGCCTGTATTCTGCCCAGACTCCTTCCTCAGAGTGGAGTATGCGCGCCTGCCCTAGCCGTCCCCTCGTGTCTTCGTGTAGCCAGGCTTCCGTCTCTACGCACAGGGAGCGGGTGACGCTTGTCTTGCCACCGTCCCGCTGTTCTTCCCAGGGCAGCCTCTACTGCTTTGCGACTGTCTCCGGACAACAAGGCCAACGGCTCCTACTCTTCTCCCGGAGAGGCGTTCTGCTCCTTCCCCAGACTTGCTCCCGGGCAGCATGGTGACAGTCGTGTCCCTATCCTTAAACCTTTCCAGATGTGCATCCACGCTTCTCTCGCAGGCAGTGGGGATGGTAGGGCCAAGAGAATTTCGCTCCATGCGGGGTTCTTCCACCATGTGCGCAGACTAGCTCAAGCAAGCAGCAGGAACATCCCACAAAGCGACTCAGATTTCCCAACGAATGCTGTGCTTTCCTAGAGGAGGAGCCTGGTCAAAGAGGCTTTCCCTGTAGGGTGGTATCTCCCACCTTGAGACTTGGCCTAGGTAAGCAGGAGCAGCAGCCCGCAGAACCGACTCTGATTTCTAAGCAAATGAAGAGGGTGACACTTGTCTTCCCACGTGCCCGTTATTGTTGCAATGCATGCTCTCCTGTTTCATGACCTTTTGTTAAGACTGTTTCCACAGTCACAACCACGCTTCTCTCTCAAGTAGAGGGGATGCCCGGGCCAAGAGGATTTCGCTCCATGCGGGTTTCTTACACCGTGCTTCGGAGACTATGTTCAGGCAAGCGGCATCTGCATCGCACAGAACCGACTCTGTTAACCCAAGAATGCTTTGCTTTCCTAGAGGGGATGCCCAGGCAAAGAGGCTTTCGCTCTATGCGGGATTCTGCCACCGCGTTGCCAATACGAGGCTCAAGCAAGCAGCAACAGCAGCCCAGAGAACCGACTCTTTTTTCCCAGCGACTGCTATGCTTTCGCAGAGGTTTTCAGCTTGGCCTGAACCGCACTTCGCTGCTGCTTCCTCAGCAAGGCTTTGGGCGTTCGCCCTGTCCCGTCAGGTCAGGAGATCTGCGGGAGAGCTGGTGCCTCTTGGGCTTTCCTCTCCCGAGCTCCATGGTCGCACCCTGGGTTCACCGTGCCAGGCTGAACTTCGCAGATACAGCCACCACCCTGCAGCAGCGTGCGTGGTCTAGGATGACACTCCCTGCCAACTGCCATCTCCTGGCGTAGTAAGGCTTGGCTTTTTGCTCTGGAGTTCGGGCGGACTCGGGGACTAGGCCAGTGCCTTCCCCATAGGAAAGGAGAGGCGACAGGAACCCTGCACAGTGCCCGTGCACGGGGATGGGGAGCTGTGGGGGACTGTCCCCTCTTCTTCCCTGACACACCCCCTGCCACCCCCAACGTTGCCACCTCTTGGAGGATGATGGCATCTGGCTGCCCTTTCTTCCAGGGAGCTGTATCTGCGAGTTACGGGTATGGCCCCTGGTGGCAAGCTCACGTCTGCCCTAGGGACATTTGGCCTTGGAGATGCTGTCCCCTTGGGACAGGAGGCACACAGAGCAGGCCTGCCTTCTACCCAGACTCCTTCCTCAAGTGGAGTATGCGCGTCTGCCCTAGCCGTCCCCTCTTGTCTTCCTAAAGCCAGGTTTTTGTCTCTACGCACAGGGAGCGGTGACACGTGTCTTGACACCGTCCCTCTGTTCATCCCAGGGCAGGTTCTCCTGCTTTGCGACTGCTTCCGGACAACAAGGCCAACGGCTCCTTCTCTTCTCCCGGGGAGGCGTTCTGCTCCTTCCCCAGACTTGCTCCCGGTGAGCATGGTGACAGCCGTGTCCCTATCCGTAAGGCCCTTTCCAGATGTGCATCCACGCCTCTCTCGCAGGCATTGGGGATGCTAGGGCCAAGAGAATTTCGCTCCATGCGTGCTTCTTCCACCGTGCTGCGCAGACTAGCTCAAGCAAGCAGCAGTAGCATTCCACAAAGCGACTCAGATTTCCCAACGAATGCTGTGCTTTCCCAGAGGAGGAGCCTGGTCAAAGAGGCTTTCCCTGAAGGGTGGTATCTCCCACCTTGAGACTTGGCCTAGGCAAGCAGGAGCAGCAGCCCACAGAACCGACTCTGATTTCTAAACAAACGGAGAGCGTGACACTTGTCTTCCCACCTGCCCGCTATTGTTGCAATGCATGCTCTCCTGTTTCATGACCTTTCGTTAAGACTGTTTCCACAGGCACAACCACGCTTCTCTCTCCAGTAGAGGGGATGCCCGGGCAAGAGGATTTCGCTCCATGCGGGTTTCTTACACCGTGCTTCGGAGACTATGTTCAGGCAAGCGGCATCAGCATCGCACTGAATCGACTCTGTTTTCCCCAAGAATGTTGTGCTTTCCTAGAGGGGATGCTCAGGCAAAGAGGCTTTCGCTCTATGCGGGATTCTACCACCGTGCTGCCAATACGAGGCTCAAGCAAGCAGCAACAGCAGCCCAGAGAACCGACTCTTTTTTCCCAGTGACTGCTGTGCTTTCGCAGAGGTTTTCAGCTTGGCCTGAGCCGCACTTTGCTGCTGCTTCCTCAGCAAGGCTTTGGGCGTTTGCTCTGTCACGTCAGGGAAGGAAATCTGCGGGAGAGCTGGTGCCTCTTGGGCTTTGCTCTCCCAGGCTCCATGGTCGCACCCTGGGTTCCCCGTGCCAGGCTGAACTTCGCAGACACAGCCACCACCCTGCAGCAGCGTGCGTGGTCTAGGATGACACTCCTGCCAACTGCCATCTCCTGGCGTAGTAAGGCTTGGCTTTTTGCTCTGGAGTTCAGGCGGACTCGGGGACTAGGCCAGTGCCTTCCCCCATAGGAAAGGAGAGACGAGAGGAACCCTGCACAGTGCCCTTGAACTGGGATGGGGAGCTGTGGGGGACTGTGTCCTCTTCTTCCCCAACACACCCCCTGGCACCCCCAACGCTGCCACCTCCTGGAGGAAGGTGGCATCAGGCTGCCCTTTCTTCCAGGGAGCTGGATGTACATGATCCGTGTATGGCGCCTGGTGGCAAGCCCACGTCTGCCCTAGGGACAGTTGGCCTTGGAGATGCTGTCCCCTTGGGACAGGAGGCACACAGAGCAGGCCTGCATTCTGCCCAGACTCCTTCCTCAGAGTTGAGTATGCGCGCCTGCCCTAGCCGTCCCCTCGTGTCTTCCTAAAGCCAGGTTTTTGTCTCTACGCACAGGGAGCGGTGACACGTGTCTTGACACCGTCCCTCTGTTCATCCCAGGGCAGGTTCTCCTGCTTTGCGACTGCTTCCGGACAACAAGGCCAACGGCTCCTTCTCTTCTCCCGGGGAGGCGTTCTGCTCCTTCCCCAGACTTGCTCCCGGTGAGCATGGTGACAGCCGTGTCCCTATCCGTAAGGCCCTTTCCAGATGTGCATCCACGCCTCTCTCGCAGGCATTGGGGATGCTAGGGCCAAGAGAATTTCGCTCCATGCGTGCTTCTTCCACCGTGCTGCGCAGACTAGCTCAAGCAAGCAGCAGTAGCATTCCACAAAGCGACTCAGATTTCCCAACGAATGCTGTGCTTTCCCAGAGGAGGAGCCTGGTCAAAGAGGCTTTCCCTGAAGGGTGGTATCTCCCACCTTGAGACTTGGCCTAGGCAAGCAGGAGCAGCAGCCCACAGAACCGACTCTGATTTCTAAACAAACGGAGAGCGTGACACTTGTCTTCCCACCTGCCCGCTATTGTTGCAATGCATGCTCTCCTGTTTCATGACCTTTCGTTAAGACTGTTTCCACAGGCACAACCACGCTTCTCTCTCCAGTAGAGGGGATGCCCGGGCAAGAGGATTTCGCTCCATGCGGGTTTCTTACACCGTGCTTCGGAGACTATGTTCAGGCAAGCGGCATCAGCATCGCACTGAATCGACTCTGTTTTCCCCAAGAATGTTGTGCTTTCCTAGAGGGGATGCTCAGGCAAAGAGGCTTTCGCTCTATGCGGGATTCTACCACCGTGCTGCCAATACGAGGCTCAAGCAAGCAGCAACAGCAGCCCAGAGAACCGACTCTTTTTTCCCAGTGACTGCTGTGCTTTCGCAGAGGTTTTCAGCTTGGCCTGAGCCGCACTTTGCTGCTGCTTCCTCAGCAAGGCTTTGGGCGTTTGCTCTGTCACGTCAGGGAAGGAAATCTGCGGGAGAGCTGGTGCCTCTTGGGCTTTGCTCTCCCAGGCTCCATGGTCGCACCCTGGGTTCCCCGTGCCAGGCTGAACTTCGCAGACACAGCCACCACCCTGCAGCAGCGTGCGTGGTCTAGGATGACACTCCTGCCAACTGCCATCTCCTGGCGTAGTAAGGCTTGGCTTTTTGCTCTGGAGTTCAGGCGGACTCGGGGACTAGGCCAGTGCCTTCCCCCATAGGAAAGGAGAGACGAGAGGAACCCTGCACAGTGCCCTTGAACTGGGATGGGGAGCTGTGGGGGACTGTGTCCTCTTCTTCCCCGACACACCCCCTGGCACCCCCAACGCTGCCACCTCCTGGAGGAAGGTGGCATCAGGCTGCCCTTTCTTCCAGGGAGCTGGATGTACATGATCCGTGTATGGCGCCTGGTGGCAAGCCCACGTCTGCCCTAGGGACAGTTGGCCTTGGAGATGCTGTCCCCTTGGGACAGGAGGCACACAGAGCAGGCCTGCATTCTGCCCAGACTCCTTCCTCAGAGTTGAGTATGCGCGCCTGCCCTAGCCGTCCCCTCGTGTCTTCCTAAAGCCAGGCTTCCGTCTCTACGCACAGGGAGCGGGTGACGCTTGTCTTGCCACCGTCCCGCTGTTCTTCCCAGGGCAGCCTCTCCTGCTTTGCGACTGTCTCCGGACAACAAGGCCAACGGCTCCTACTCTTCTCCCGGAGAGGCGTTCTGCTCCTTCCCCAGACTTGCTCCCAGGCAGCACAGTGACAGCCGTGTCCCTACCCTTAAACCTTTCCAGATGTGCATCCACGCTTCTCTCGCAGGCAGTGGGGATGGTAGGGCCAAGAGAAATTCGCTCCATGCGGGTTTCTTCCACCGTGCTGCGCAGATTAGCTCAAGCAAGCAGCAGGAGCATCCCACAAAGCGACTCAGATTTCCCAACGAATGCTGTGCTTTCCTAGAGGAGGAGCCTGGTCAAAGAGGCTTTCCCTGAAGGGTGGTATCTCCCACCTTGAGACTTGGCCTAGGCAAGCAGGAGCAGCAGCCCGCAGAACCGACTCTGATTTCTAAGCAAATGAAGAGGGTGACACTTGTCTTCCCACCTGCCCGCTATTGTTGCAATGCATGCTCTCCTTTTTCATGACCTTTTTTAAGACTGTTTCCACAGTCACAACCACGCTTCTCTCTCAAGTAGAGGGGATGCCCGGGACAAGAGGATTTCGCTCCATGCGGGTTTCTTACACCGTGCTTCGGAGACTATGTTCAGGCAAGCGGCATCTGCATCGCACAGAACCGACTCTGTTTTCCCCAAGAATGCTGTGCTTTCCTAGAGGGGATGCCCAGGCAAAGAGGCTTTCGCTCTATGCGGGATTCTGCCACCGTGCTGCCAATACTAGGCTCAAGCAAGCAGCAACAGCAGCCCAGAGAACCGACTCTTTTTTCCCAGCGACTGCTATGCTTTCGCAGAGGTTTCAGCTTGGCCTGAACCGCACTTCGCTGCTGCTTCCTCAGCAAGGCTTTGGGCGTTCGCCCTGTCGCGTCAGGTCAGGAGATCTGCGGGAGAGCTGGTGCCTCTTGGGCTTTCCTCTCCCGAGCTCCATGGTCGAACCCTGGGTTCACCGTGCCTGGCTGAACTTCGCAGACACAGCCACCACCCTGCAGCAGCGTGCGTGGTCTAGGATGACACTCCCTGCCAACTGCCATCTCCTGGCGTAGTAAGGCTTGGCTTTTTGCTCTGGAGTTCGGGCGGACTCGGGGACTAGGCCAGTGCCTTCCCCATAGGAAAGGAGAGGCGACAGGAACCCTGCACAGTGCCCGTGCACGGGGATGGGGAGCTGTGGGGGACTGTCCCCTCTTCTTCCGCGACACACCCCCTGCCACCCCCAACGCTGCCACCTCTTGGAGGATGATGGCATCTGGCTGCCCTTTCTTCCAGGGAGCTGTATCTGCGAGTTACGGGTATGGCGCCTGGTGGCAAGCTCACGTCTGCCCTAGGGACAGTTGGCCTTGGAGATGCTGTCCCCTTGGGACAGGAGGCACACAGAACAGGCCTGCCTTCTGCCCAGACTCCTTCCTCAAGTGGAGTATGCGCGTCTGCCCTAGCCGTCCCCTCTTGTCTTCCTAAAGCCAGGTTTTTGTCTCTACGCACAGGGAGCGGTGACACGTGTCTTGACACCGTCCCTCTGTTCATCCCAGGGCAGGTTCTCCTGCTTTGCGACTGCTTCCGGACAACAAGGCCAACGGCTCCTTCTCTTCTCCCGGGGAGGCGTTCTGCTCCTCCCCCAGACTTGCTCCCGGTGAGCATGTTGACAGCCGTGTCCCTATCCTTAAGGCCCTTTCCAGATGTGCATCCACGCTTCTCTCGCAGGCAGTGGGGATGCTAGGGCCAAGAGAATTTCGCTCCATGCGGGTTTCTTCCACCATGTGCGCAGACTAGCTCAAGCAAGCAGCAGGACCATCCCAGAAAGCGACTCAGATTTCCCAACGAATGCTGTGCTTTCCTAGAGGAGGAGCCTGGTCAAAGAGGCTTTCCCTGTAGGGTGGTATCTCCCACCTTGAGACTTGGCCTAGGCAAGCAGGAGCAGCAGCCCGCAGAACCGATTCTGATTTCTAAGCAAACGAAGAGGGTGACACTTGTCTTCCCACCTGCCCGCTATTGTTGCAATGCATGCTCTCCTGTTTCATGACCTTTTGTTAAGACTGTTTCCACAGGCACAACCACGCTTCTCTCTCAAGTAGAGGGGATGCCCGGGCCAAGAGGATATCGCTCCTTGCGGGTTTCTTACACCGTGCTTCGGAGACTATGTTCAGGCAAGCGGCATCTGCATCGCACAGAACCGACTCTGTTTTCCCCAAGAATGCTGTGCTTTCCTAGAGGGGATGCCCAGGCAAAGAGGCTTTCGCTCTATGCGGGATTCTGCCACCGTGCTGCCAATACTAGGCTCAAGCAAGCAGCAACAGCAGCCCAGAGAACCGACTCTTTTTTCGCAGCGACTGCTATGCTTTCGCAGAGGTTTTCAGCTTGGCCTGAACCGCACTTCGCTGCTGCTTCCTCAGCAAGGCTTTGGGCGTTCGCCCTGTCGCGTCAGGTCAGGAGATCTGCGGGAGAGCTGGTGCCTCTTGGGCTTTCCTCTCCCGAGCTCCATGGTCGCACCCTGGGTTCACCGTGCCAGGCTGAACTTCGCAGACACAGCCACCACCCTGCAGCAGCGTGCGTGGTCTAGGATGACACTCCCTGCCAACTGCCATCTCCTGGCGTAGTAAGGCTTGGCTTTTTGCTCTGGAGTTCGGGCGGACTCGGGGACTAGGCCAGTGCCTTCCCCATAGGAAAGGAGAGGCGACAGGAACCCTGCACAGTGCCCGTGCACGGGGATGGGGAGCTGTGGGGGACTGTCCCCTCTTCTTCCCCGACACACCCCCTGCCACCCCCAACGCTGCCACCTCTTGGAGGATGATGGCATCTGGCTGCCCTTTCTTCCAGGGAGCTGTATCTGCGAGTTACAGGTATGGCGCCTGGTGGCAAGCTCACGTCTGCCCTAGGGACAGTTGGCCTTGGAGATGCTGTCCCCTTGGGACAGGAGGCACAGAGAACAGGCCTGCCTTCTGCCCAGACTCCTTCCTCAAGTGGAGTATGCGCGTCTGCCCTAGCCGTCCCCTCTTGTCTTCCTAAAACCTGGTTTTTGTATCTACGCACAGGGAGCGGTGACACGTGTCTTGACACCGTCCCTCTGTTCATCCCAGGGCAGGTTCTCCTGCTTTGCGACTGCTTCCGGACAACAAGGCCAACGTCTCCTTCTCTTCTCCCGGGGAGGCGTTCTGCTCCTTCCCCAGACTTGCTCCCGGTGATCATGGTGACAGCCGTGTCCCTATCCTTAAGGCCATTTCCAGATGTGCATCCACGCTTCTCTCGCAGGCAGTGGGGATGCTAGGTCCAAGAGAATTTCGCTCCATGCGGGTTTCTTCCACCGTGCTGCGCAGACTAGCTCAAGCAAGCAGCAGGAACATCCCACAAAGCGACTCAGATTTCCCAACGAATGCTGTGCTTTCCTAGAGGAGGAGCCTGGTCAAAGAGGCTTTCCCTGTAGGGTGGTATATCCCACCTTGAGACTTGGCCTAGGCGAGCAGGAGCAGCACCCCCAGAACCGACTCTGATTTCTAAGCAAATGAAGAGGGTGACACTTGTCTTCCCACCTGCCCGTTATTGTTGCAATGCATGCTCTCCTGTTTCATGACCTTTTGTTAAGACTGTTTCCACAGTCACAACCACGCTTCTCTCTCAAGTAGAGGGGATGCCGGGGCCAAGAGGATTTCGCTCCATGCGGGTTTCTTACACCGTGCTTCGGAGACTATGTTCAGGCAAGCGGCATCTGCATCGCACAGAACCGACTCTGTTTTCCCCAAGAATGCTTTGCTTTCCTAGAGGGGATGCCCAGGCAAAGAGTCTTTCGCTCTATGCGGGATTCTGCCATCGCGTTGCCAATACGAGGCTCAAGCAAGCAGCAACAGCAGCCCAGAAAACCGACTCTTTTTTCCCAGCGACTGCTATGCTTTCGCAGAGGTTTTCAGCTTGGCCTGAACCGCATTTCGCTGCTGCTTCCTCAGCAAGGCTTTGGGCGTTCGCCCTGTCCCGTCAGGTCAGGAGATCTGCGGGAGAGCTGGTGCCTCTTGGGCTTTCCTCTCCCGAGCTCCATGGTTGCACCCTGGGTTCACCGTGCCAGGCTGAACTTCGCAGATACAGCCACCACCCTGCAGCAGCGTGCGTGGTCTAGGATGACACTCCCTGCCAACTGCCATCTCCTGGCGTATTAAGGCTTGGCTTTTTGCTCTGGAGTTCGGGCGGACTCGGGGACTAGGCCAGTGCCTTCCCCATAGGAAAGGAGAGGCGACAGGAACCCTGCACAGTGCCCGTGCACGGGGATGGGGAGCTGTGGGGGACTGTCCCCTCTTCTTCCGCGACACAGCCCCTGCCACCCCCAACGCTGCCACCTCTTGGAGGATGATGGCATCTGGCTGCCCTTTCTTCCAGGGAGCTGTATCTGCGAGTTACGCGTATGGCCCCTGGTGGCAAGCTCACGTCTGCCCTAGGGACATTTGGCCTTGGAGATGCTGTCCCCTTGGGACAGAAGGCACACAGAGCAGGCCTGCCTTCTACCCAGACTCCTTCCTCAAGTGGAGTATGCGCGTCTGCCCTAGCCGTCCCCTCTTGTCTTCCTAAAGCCAGGTTTTTGTGTCTACGCACAGGGAGCGGTGACACGTGTCTTGACACCGTCCCTCTGTTCATCCCAGGGCAGGTTCTCCTGCTTTGCGACTGCTTCCGGACAACAAGGCCAACGGCTCCTTCTCTTCTCCCGGGGAGGCGTTCTGCTCCTTCCCCAGACTTGCTCCCGGTGAGCATGGTGACAGCCGTGTCCTTATCCTTAAGGCCCTTTCCAGATGTGCATCCACGCTTCTCTCTCAGGCAGTGGGGATGCTAGGGCCAAGAGAATTTCGCTCCATGTGGGCTTCTTCCACCGTGCTGCGCAGACCACCTCAGGCAAGCGGCAGCAGCATTGCACAAAGCGACTCAGATTTCCCAACGAATGCTGTGCTTTCCCAGAGGAGGAGCCTGGTCAAAGAGGCTTTCCCTGAAGGGTGGTATCTCCCACCTTGAGACTTGGCCTAGGCAAGCAGGAGCAGCAGCCCACAGAACCGACTCTGATTTCTAAACAAACGGAGAGCGTGACACTTGTCTTCCCACCTGCCCGCTATTGTTGCAATGCATGCTCTCCTGTTTCATGACCTTTCGTTAAGACTGTTTCCACAGGCACAACCACGCTTCTCTCTCCAGTAGAGGGGATGCCCGGGCAAGAGGATTTCGCTCCATGCGGGTTTCTTACACCGTGCTCGGAGACTATGTTCAGGCAAACGGCATCTGCATCGCACTGAATCGACTCTGTTTTCCCCAAGAATGCTGTGCTTTCCTAGAGGGGATGCTCAGGCAAAGAGGCTTTCGCTCTTTGCGGGATTCTACCACCGTGCTGCCAATACGAGGCTCAAGCAAGCAGCAACAGCAGCCCAGAGAACCGACTCTTTTTTCCCAGTGACTGCTGTGCTTTCGCAGAGGTTTTCAGCTTGGCCTGAGCCGCACTTTGCTGCTGCTTCCTCAGCAAGGCTTTGGGCGTTTGCTCTGTCACGTCAGGGAAGGAAATCTGCGGGAGAGCTGGTGCCTCTTGGGCTTTGCTCTCCCAGGCTCCATGGTCGCACCCTGGGTTCACCGTGTCAGGCTGAACTTCGCAGACACAGCCACCACCCTGCAGCAGCGTGCGTGGTCTAGGATGACACTCCTGCCAACTGCCATCTCCTGGCGTAGTAAGGCTTGGCTTTTTGCTCTGGAGTTCAGGCGGACTCGGGGACTAGGCCAGTGCCTTCCCCATAGGAAAGGAGAGACGAGAGGAACCCTGCACAGTGCCCTTGAACTGGGATGGGGAGCTGTGGGGGACTGTGTCCTCTTCTTCCCCGACACACCCCCTGCCACCCCCAACGCTGCCACCTCTTGGAGGAAGGTGGCATCAGGCTGCCCTTTCTTCCAGGGAGCTGGATGTACAAGATCCGTGTATGGCGCCTGGTGGCCAGCCCACGTCTGCCCTAGGGACAGTTGGCCTTGGAGTTGCTGTCCCCTTGGGACACGAGGCACACAGAGCAGGCCTGTATTCTGCCCAGACTCCTTCCTCAGAGTGGAGTATGCGCGCCTGCCCTAGCCGTCCCCTCGTGTCTTCGTGTAGCCAGGCTTCCGTCTCTACGCACAGGGAGCGGGTGACGCTTGTCTTGCCACCGTCCCGCTGTTCTTCCCAGGGCAGCCTCTACTGCTTTGCGACTGTCTCCGGACAACAAGGCCAACGGCTCCTACTCTTCTCCCGGAGAGGCGTTCTGCTCCTTCCCCAGACTTGCTCCCGGGCAGCATGGTACAGTCGTGTCCCTATCCTTAAACCTTTCCAGATGTGCATCCACGCTTCTCTCGCAGGCAGTGGGGATGGTAGGGCCAAGAGAATTTCGCTCCATGCGGGGTTCTTCCACCATGTGCGCAGACTAGCTCAAGCAAGCAGCAGGAGCATCCCACAAAGCGACTCAGATTTCCCAACGAATGCTGTGCTTTCCTAGAGGAGGAGCCTGGTCAAAGAGGCTTTCCCTGTAGGGTGGTATCTCCCACCTTGAGACTTGGCCTAGGTAAGCAGGAGCAGCAGCCCGCAGAACCGACTCTGATTTCTAAGCAAATGAAGAGGGTGACACTTGTCTTCCCACCTGCCCGTTATTGTTGCAATGCATGCTCTCCTGTTTCATGACCTTTTGTTAAGACTGTTTCAACAGTCACAACCACGCTTCTCTCTCAAGTAGAGGGGATGCCCGGGCCAAGAGGATTTCGCTCCATGCGGGTTTCTTACACCGTGCTTCGGGGACTATGTTCAGGCAAGCGGCATCTGCATCGCACAGAACCGACTCTGTTTTCCCCAAGAATGCTTTGCTTTCCTAGAGGGGATGCCCAGGCAAAGAGGCTTTCGCTCTATGCGGGATTCTGCCACGGCATTGCCAATACGAGGCTCAAGCAAGCAGCAACAGCAGCCCAGAGAACCGACTCTTTTTTCCCAGCGACTGCTATGCTTTCGCAGAGGTTTTCAGCTTGGCCTGAACCGCACTTCGCTGCTGCTTCCTCAGCAAGGCTTTGGGCGTTCGCCCTGTCCCGTCAGGTCAGGAGATCTGCGGGAGAGCTGGTGCCTCTTGGGCTTTCCTCTCCCGAGCTCCATGGTCGCACCCTGGGTTCACCGTGCCAGGCTGAACTTCGCAGATAGAGCCACCACCCTGCAGCAGCGTGCGTGGTCTAGGGTGACACTCCCTGCCAACTGCCATCTCCTGGCGTAGTAAGGCTTGGCTTTTTGCTCTGGAGTTCGGGCGGACTCGGGGACTAGGCCAGTGCCTTCCCCATAGGAAAGGAGAGGCGACAGGAACCCTGCACAGTGCCCGTGCACGGGGATGGGGAGCTGTGGGGGACTGTCCCCTCTTCTTCCCCGACACACCACCTGCCACCCCCAACGCTGCCACCTCTTGGAGGATGATGGCATCTGGCTGCCCTTTCTTCCAGGGAGCTGTATCTGCGAGTTACGGGTATGGCCCCTGGTGGCAAGCTCACGTCTGCCCTAGGGACATTTGGCCTTGGAGATGCTGTCCCCTTGGGACAGGAGGCACACAGAGCAGGCCTGCCTTCTACCCAGACTCCTTCCTCAAGTGGAGTATGCGCGTCTGCCCTAGCCGTCCCCTCTTGTCTTCCTAAAGCCAGGTTTTTGTCTCTACGCACAGGGAGCGGTGACACGTGTCTTGACACCGTCCCTCTGTTCATCCCAGGGCAGGTTCTCCTGCTTTGCGACTGCTTCCGGACAACAAGGCCAACGGCTCCTTCTCTTCTCCGGGGGAGGCGTTCTGTTCCTTCCCCAGACTTGCTCCCGGTGAGCATGGTGACAGCCGTGTCCCTATCCGTAAGGCCCTTTCCAGATGTGCATCCACGCCTCTCTCGCAGGCATTGGGGATGCTAGGGCCAAGAGAATTTCGCTCCATGCGTGCTTCTTCCACCGTGCTGCGCAGACTAGCTCAAGCAAGCAGCAGTAGCATTCCACAAAGCGACTCAGATTTCCCAACGAATGCTGTGCTTTCCCAGAGGAGGAACCTGGTCAAAGAGGCTTTCCCTGAAGGGTGGTATCTCCCACCTTGAGACTTGGCCTAGGCAAGCAGGAGCAGCAGCCCACAGAACCGACTCTGATTTCTAAACAAACGGAGAGCGTGACACTTGTCTTCCCACCTGCCCGCTATTGTTGCAATGCATGCTCTCCTGTTTCATGACCTTTCGTTAAGACTGTTTCCACAGGCACAACCACGCTTCTCTCTCCAGTAGAGGGGATGCCCGGGCAAGAGGATATCGCTCCATGCGGGTTTCTTACACCGTGCTTCGGAGACTATGTTCAGGCAAGCGGCATCAGCATCGCACTGAATCGACTCTGTTTTCGCCAAGAATGTTGTGCTTTCCTAGAGGGGATGCTCAGGCAAAGAGGCTTTCGCTCTATGCGGGATTCTACCACCGTGCTGCCAATACGAGGCTCAAGCAAGCAGCAACAGCAGCCCAGAGAACCGACTCTTTTTTCCCAGTGACTGCTGTGCTTTCGCAGAGGTTTTCAGCTTGGCCTGAGCCGCACTTTGCTGCTGCTTCCTCAGCAAGGCTTTGGGCGTTTGCTCTGTCACGTCAGGGAAGGAAATCTGCGGGAGAGCTGGTGCCTCTTGGGCTTTGCTCTCCCAGGCTCCATGGTCGCACCCTGGGTTCCCCGTGCCAGGCTGAACTTCGCAGACACAGCCACCACCCTGCAGCAGCGTGCGTGGTCTAGGATGACACTCCTGCCAACTGCCATCTCCTGGCGTAGTAAGGCTTGGCTTTTTGCTCTGGAGTTCAGGCGGACTCGGGGACTAGGCCAGTGCCTTCCCCCATAGGAAAGGAGAGACGAGAGGAACCCTGCACAGTGCCCTTGAACTGGGATGGGGAGCTGTGGGGGACTGTGTCCTCTTCTTCCCCGACACACCCCCTGCCACCCCCAACGCTGCCACCTCCTGGAGTAAGGTGGCATCAGGCTGCGCTTTCTTCCAGGGAGCTGGATGTACATGATCCGTGTATGGCGCCTGGTGGCAAGCCCACGTCTGCCCTAGGGACAGTTGGCCTTGGAGATGCTGTCCCCTTGGGACAGGAGGCACACAGAGCAGGCCTGCATTCTGCCCAGACTCCTTCCTCAGAGTTGAGTATGCGCGCCTGCCCTAGCCGTCCCCTCGTGTCTTCCTAAAGCCAGGCTTCCGTCTCTCCGCACAGGGAGCGGGTGACGCTTGTCTTGCCACCGTCCCGCTGTTCTTCCCAGGGCAGCCTCTCCTGCTTTGCGACTGTCTCCGGACAACAAGGCCAACGGCTCCTACTCTTCCTCCGGAGAGGCGTTCTGCTCCTTCCCCAGACTTGCTCCCGGGCAGCACGGTGACAGCCGTGTCCCTACCCTTAAACCTTTCCAGATGTGCATCCACGCTTCTCTCGCAGGCAGTGGGGATGGTAGGGCCAAGAGAAATTCGCTCCATGCGGGTTTCTTCCACCGTGCTGCGCAGATTAGCTCAAGCAAGCAGCAGGAGCATCCCACAAAGCGACTCAGATTTCCCAACGAATGCTGTGCTTTCCTAGAGGAGGAGCCTGGTCAAAGAGGCTTTACCTGTAGGGTGGTATCTCCCACCTTGAGACTTGGCCTAGGCAAGCAG
This sequence comes from Neogale vison, assembly GCF_020171115.1. Lineage (NCBI taxonomy): Eukaryota > Metazoa > Chordata > Mammalia > Carnivora > Mustelidae > Neogale > Neogale vison. The sequence goes on along the minus strand of NW_025334885.1, from coordinate 8,635 downwards.
GAGCAGCAGCCCGCAGAACCGACTCTGATTTCTAAGCAAATGAAGAGGGTGACACTTGTCTTCCCACCTGCCCGCTATTGTTGCAATGCATGCTCTCCTGTTTCATGACCTTTTGTTAAGACTGTTTCCACAGTCACAACCACGCTTCTCTCTCAAGTAGAGGGGATGCCCGGGCCAAGAGGATTTCGCTCCATTCGGGTTTCTTACACCGTGATTCAGAGACTATGTTCAGGCAAGCGGCATCTGCATCGCACAGAACCGACTCTGTTTTCCCCAAGAATGCTGTGCTTTCCTAGAGGGGATGCCCAGGCAAAGGGCTTTCGCTCTATGAGGGATTCTGCCACCGTGCTGCCAATACTAGGCTCAAGCAAGCAGCAACAGCAGCCCAGAGAACCGACTCTTTTTTCCCAGCGACTGCTATGCTTTCGCAGAGGTTTTCAGCTTGGCCTGAACCGCACTTCGCTGCTGCTTCCTCAGCAAGGCTTTGGGCGTTCGCCCTGTCGCGTCAGGTCAGGAGATCTGCGGGAGAGCTGGTGCCTCTTGGGCTTTCCTCTCCCGAGCTCCATGGTCGCACCCTGGGTTCACCGTGCCAGGCTGAACTTCGCAGACACAGCCACCACCCTGCAGCAGCGTGCGTGGTCTAGGATGACACTCCCTGCCAACTGCCATCTCCTGGCGTAGTAAGGCTTGGCTTTTTGCTCTGGAGTTCGGGCGGACTCGGGGACTAGGCCAGTGCCTTCCCCATAGGAAAGGAGAGGCGACAGGAACCCTGCACAGTGCCCGTGCACGGGGATGGGGAGCTGTGGGGGACTGTCCCCTCTTCTTCCCCGACACACCCCCTTCCACCCCCAACGCTGCCACCTCTTGGAGGATGATGGCATCTGGCTGCCCTTTCTTCCAGGGAGCTGTATCTGCGAGTTACGGGTATGGCGCCTGGTGGCAAGCTCACGTCTGCCCTAGGGACATTTGTCCTTGGAGATGCTGTCCCCTTGGGACAGGAGGCACACAGAATAGGCCTGCCTTCTGCCCAGACTCCTTCCTCAAGTGGAGTATGCGCGTCTGCCCTAGCCGTCCCCTCTTGTCTTCCTAAAGCCAGGTTTTTGTCTCTACGCACAGGGAGCGGTGACACGTGTCTTGACACCGTCCCTCTGTTCATCCCAGGGCAGGTTCTCCTGCTTTGCGACTGCTTCCGGACAACAAGGCCAACGGCTCCTTCTCTTCTCCCGGGGAGGCGTTCTGCTCCTTCCCCAGACTTGCTCCCGGTGAGCATGGTGACAGCCGTGTCCCTATCCTTAAGGCCCTTTCCAGATGTGCATGCACGCTTCTCTCGCAGGCAGTGGGGATGCTAGGGCCAAGAGCATTTCGCTCCATGCGGGTTTCTTCCACCGTGCTGCGCAGACTAGCTCAGGCAAGCGGCAGCAGCATTCCACAAAGCGACTCAGATTTCCCAACGAATGCTCTGCTTTCCCAGGGGAGGAGCCTGGTCAAAGAGGCTTTCCCTGAAGGGTGGTATATCCCACCTTGAGACTTGGCCTAGGCAAGCAGGAGCAGCAGCCCACAGAACCGACTCTGATGTCTAAACAAAAGGAGAGCGTGACACTTGTCTTCCACCTGCCCGCTATTGTTGCAATGCATGCTCTCCTGTTTCATGACCTTTCGTTAAGACTGTTTCCACAGGCACAACCACGCTTCTCTCTCCAGTAGAGGCGATGCCCGGGCAAGAGGATTTCGCTCCATGCGGGTTTCTTACACCGTGCTTCGGAGACTATGTTCAGGCAAGCGGCATCTGCATCGCACTGAATCGACTCTGTTTTCCCCAAGAATGCTGTGCTTTCCTAGAGGGGATGCTCAGGCAAAGAGGCTTTCGCTCTATGCGGGATTCTACCACCGTGCTGCCAATACGAGTCTCAAGCAAGCAGCAACAGCAGCCCAGAGAACCGACTCTTTTTTCCCAGTGACTGCTGTGCTTTCGCAGAGGTTTTCAGCTTGGCCTGAGCCGCACTTTGCTGCTGCTTCCTCAGCAAGGCTTTGGGCGTTTGCTCTGTCACGTCAGGGAAGGAAATCTGCGGGAGAGCTGGTGCCTCTTGGGCTTTGCTCTCCCAGGCTCCATGGTCGCACCCTGGGTTCACCGTGCCAGGCTGAACTTCGCAGACACAGCCACCACCCTGCAGCAGCGTGCGTGGTCTAGGATGACACTCCTGCCAACTGCCATCTCCTGGCGTAGTAAGGCTTGGCTTTTTGCTCTGGAGTTCAGGCGGACTCGGGGACTAGGCCAGTGCCTTCCCCATAGGAAAGGAGAGACGAGAGGAACCCTGCACAGTGCCCTTGAACTGGGATGGGGAGCTGTGGGGGACTGTGTCCTCTTCTTCCCCGACACACCCCCTGCCACCCCCAACGCTGCCACCTCTTGGAGGAAGGTGGCATCAGGCTGCCCTTTCTTCCAGGGAGCTGGATGTACAAGATCCGTGTATGGCGCCTGGTGGCAAGCCCACCTCTGCCCTAGGGACAGTTGGCCTTAGAGATGCTGTCCCTTTGGGACAGGATGCACACAGAGCAGGCCTGCATTCTGCCCAGACTCCTTCCTCAGAGTTGAGTATGCGCGCCTGCCCTAGCCGTCCCCTCGTGTCTTCCTAAAGCCAGGCTTCCGTCTCTACGCACAGGGAGCGGGTGACGCTTGTCTTGCCACCGTCCCGCTGTTCTTCCCAGGGCAGCCTCTCCTGCTTTGCGACTGTCTCCGGACAACAAGGCCAACGGCTCCTACTCTTCTCCCGGAGAGGCGTTCTGCTCCTTCCCCAGACTTGCTCCCGGGCAGCACGGTGACAGCCGTGTCCCTATCCTTAAACCTTTCCAGATGTGCATCCACGCTTCTCTCGCAGGCAGTGGGGATGCTAGGGCCAAGAGAATTTCGCTCCATGCGGGTTTTTCCACCGTGCTGCGCTGACTAGCTCAGGCAAGCAGCAGCAGCATTCCACAAAGCGACTCAGATTTCCCAACGAATGCTGTGCTTTCCTAGAGGAGGAGCCTGGTCAAAGAGGCTTTCCCTGAAGGGTGTTATCTCCCACCTTGAGACTTGGCCTAGGCAAGCAGGAGCAGCAGCCCACAGAACCGACTCTGATTTCTAAACAAACGGAGAGCGTGACACTTGTCTTCCCACCTGCCCGCTATTGTTGCAATACATGCTATCCTGTTTCATGACCTTTTGTTAAAACTGTTTCCACAGTCACAACCACGCTTCTCTCTCAAGTAGAGGGGATGCCCGGGCCAAGAGGATTTCGCTCCATGCGGGTTTCTTACACCGTGCTTCGGAGACTATGTTCAGGCAAGCGGCATCTGCATCGCACAGAACCGACTCTGTTTTCCCCAAGAATGCTGTGCTTTCCTAGAGGGGATGCCCAGGCAAAGAGGCTTTCGCTCTATGCGGGATTCTGCCAACGTGCTGCCAATACTAGGCTCAAGCAAGCAGCAACAGCAGCCCAGAGAACCGACTCTTTTTTCGCAGCGACTGCTATGCTTTCGCAGAGGTTTTCAGCTTGGCCTGAACCGCACTTCGCTGCTGCTTCCTCAGCAAGGCTTTGGGCGTTCGCCCTGTCGCGTCAGGTCAGGAGATCTGCGGGAGAGCTGGTGCCTCTTGGGCTTTCCTCTCCCGAGCTCCATGGTCGCACCCTGGGTTCACCGTGCCAGGCTGAACTTCGCAGACACAGCCAGCACCCTGCAGCAGCGTGCGTGGTCTAGGATGACACTCCCTGCCAACTGCCATCTCCTGGCGTAGTAAGGCTTGGCTTTTTGCTCTGGAGTTCGGGCGGACTCGGGGACTAGGCCAGTGCCTTCCCCATAGGAAAGGAGAGGCGACAGGAACCCTGCACAGTGCCCGTGCACGGGGATGGGGAGCTGTGGGGGACTGTCCCCTCTTCTTCCCCGACACACCCCCTGCCACCCCCAACGCTGCCACCTCTTGGAGGATGATGGCATCTGGCTGCCCTTTCTTCCAGGGAGCTGTGTCTGCGAGTTACGGGTATGGCGCCTGGTGGCAAGCTCACGTCTGCCCTAGGGACTTTTGGCCTTGGAGATGCTGTCCCCTGGGACAGGAGGCGCACAGAACAGGCCTGCCTTCTGCCCAGACTCCTTCCTCAAGTGGAGTATGCGCGTCTGCCCTAGCCGTCCCCTCTTGTCTTCCTAAAGCCAGGTTTTTGTCTCTACGCACAGGGAGCGGTGACACGTGTCTTGACACCGCCCCTCTGTTCATCCCAGGGCAGGTTCTCCTACTTTGCGACTGCTTCCGGACAACAAGGCCAACGGCTCCTTCTCTTCTCCCGGGGAGGCGTTCTGCTCCTTCCCCAGACTTGCTCCCGGTGAGCATGGTGACAGCCGTGTCCCTATCCTTAAGGCCCTTTCCAGATGTGCATCCAGGCTCTCTCGCAGGCAGTGGGGATGCTAGGGCCAAGAGAATTTCGCTCCATGCGGGCTTCTTCCACCGTGCTGCGCAGACTAGCTCAGGCAAGCGGCAGCAGCATTCCACAAAGCGACTCAGATTTCCCAACGAATGCTGTGCTTTCCCAGAGGAGGAGCCTGGTCAAAGAGGCTTTCCCTGAAGGGTGGTATCTCCCACCTTGAGACTTGGCCTAGGCAAGCAGGAGCAGCAGCCCACAGAACGGACTCTGATTTCTAAACAAACGGAGAGCGTGACACTTGTCTTCCCACCTGCCCGATATTGTTGCAATGCATGCTCTCCTGTTTCATGACCTTTCGTTAAGACTGTTTCCACAGGCACAACCACGCTTCTCTCTCACGTAGAGGGGATGCCCGGGCAAGAGGATTTCGCTCCATGCGGGTTTCTTACACCGTGCTTCGGAGACTATGTTCAGGCAAGCGGCATCAGCATCGCACTGAATCGACTCTGTTTTCCCCAAGAATGCTGTGCTTTCCTAGAGGGGATGCTCAGGCAAAGAGGCTTTCGCTCTATGCGGGATTCTACCACCGTGCTGCCAATATGAGGCTCAAGCAAGCAGCAACAGCAGCCCAGAGAACCGACTCTTTTTTCCCAGTGACTGCTGTGCTTTTGCAGAGGTTTTCAGCTTGGCCTGACCCGCACTTTGCTGCTGCTTCCTCAGCAAGGCTTTGGGCGTTTGCTCTGTCACGTCAGGGAAGGAAATCTGCGGGAGAGCTGGTGCCTCTTGGGCTTTGCTCTCCCAGGCTCCATGGTCGCTCCCTGGGTTCCCCGTGCCAGGCTGAACTTCGCAGACACAGCCACCACCCTGCAGCAGCGTGCGTGGTCTAGGATGACACTCCTGCCAACTGCCATCTCCTGGCGTAGTAAGGCTTGGCTTTTTGCTCTGGAGTTCAGGCGGACTCGGGGACGAGGCCAGTGCCTTCCACATAGGAAAGGAGAGACGAGAGGAACCCTGCACAGTGCCCTTGAACTGGGATGGGGAGCTGTGCGGGACTGTGTCCTCTTCTTCCCCGACACACCCCCTGCCACCCCCAACGCTGCCACCTCTTGGAGGAAGGTGGCATCAGGCTGCCCTTTCTTCCAGGGAGCTGGATGTAGAAGATCCGTGTATGGCGCCTGGTGGCAAGCCCACGTCTGCCCTAGGGACAGTTGGCCTTGGAGATGCTGTCCCCTTGGGACAGGAGGCACACAGAGCAGGCCTGCATTCTGCCCAGACTCCTTCCTCAGAGTGGAGTATGCGCGCCTGCCCTAGCCGTCCCCTCGTGTCTTCCTAAAGCCAGGCTTCCGTCTTTACGCACAGGGAGCGGGTGACGCTTGTCTTGCCACCGTCCCGCTGTTCTTCCCAGGGCAGCCTCTCCTGCTTTGCGACTGTCTCCGCACAACAAGGCCAACGGCTCCTACTCTTCTCCCGGAGAGGCGTTCTGCTCCTTCCCCAGACTTGCTCCCGGGCAGCACGGTGACAGCCGTGTCCCTATCCTTAAACCTTTCCAGATGTGCATCCACGCTTCTCTCGCAGGCAGTGGGGATGGTAGGGCCAAGAGAATTTCGCTCCATGCGGGGTTCTTCCACCATGCTGCGCAGACAAGCTCAAGCAAGCAGCAGGAGCATCCCACAAAGCGACTCAGATTTCCCAACGAATGCTGTGCTTTCCTAGAGGAGGAAACTGGTCAAAGAGGCTTTCCCTGTAGGGTGGTATCTCCCACCTTGAGACTTGGCCTAGGAGAATAGGAGCAGCAGCCCGCAGAACCGACTCTGATTTCTAAGCAAATGAAGAGGGTGACACTTGTCTTCCCACCTGCCCGCTATTGTTGCAATGCATGCTCTCCTGTTTCATGACCTTTAGTTAAGACTGTTTCCACAGGCACAACCACGCTTCTCTCTCCAGTAGAGGGGATGCCCGGGCAAGAGGATTTCGCTCCATGCGGGTTTCTTACACCGTGCTTCGGAGACTATGTTCAGGCAAGCGGCATCTGCATCGCACAGAACCGACTCTGTTTTCCCCAAGAATGCTGTGCCTTCCTAGAGGGGATGCCCAGGCAAAGAGGCTTTCGCTCTATGCGGGATTCTGCCACCGTGCTGCCAATACTAGGCTCAAGCAAGCAGCAACAGCAGCCCAGAGAACCGACTCTTTTTTCCCAGCGACTGCTATGCTTTCGCAGAGGTTTTCAGCTTGGCCTGAACCGCACTTCGCTGCTGCTTCCTCAGCAAGGCTTTGGGCGTTCGCCCTGTCGCGTCAGGTCAGGAGATCTGCGGGAGAGCTGGTGCCTCTTGGGCTTTCCTCTCCCGAGCTCCATGGTTGCACCCTGAGTTCACCGTGCCTGGCTGAACTTCGCAGACACAGCCACCACCCTACAGCAGCGTGCGTGGTCTAGGATGACACTCCCTGCCAACTGCCATCTCCTGGCGTAGTAAGGCTTGGCTTTTTGCTCCGGAGTTCGGGCGGACTCGGTGACCAGGCCAGTGCCTTCCCCATAGGAAAGGAGAGGCGACAGGAACCCTGCACAGTGCCCGTGCACGGGGATGGGGAGCTGTGGGGGACTGTCCCCTCTTCTTCCCCGACACACCCCCTCCCACCCCCAACGCTGCCACCACTTGGAGGATGATGGCATCTGGCTGCCATTTCTTCCAGGGAGCTGTATCTGCGAGTTACGGGTATGGCGCCTGGTGGCAAGCTCACGTCTGCCCTAGGGACAGTTTGCCTTGGAGATGCTGTCCCCTTGGGACAGGAGGCACACAGAACAGGCCTGCCTTCTGCCCAGACTCCTTCCTCAAGTGGAGTATGCGCATCTGCCCTAGCCGTCCCCTCTTGTCTCGCTAAAGCAAGGTTTTTGTCTCTACGCACAGGGAGCGGTGACACGTGTCTTGACACCGTCCCTCTGTTCATCCCAGGGCAGGTTCTCCTGCTTTGCGACTGCTTCCGGACAACAAGGCCAACGGCTCCTTCTCTTCTCCCGGGGAGGCGTTCTGCTCCTTCCCCAGACTTGCTCCCGGTGAGCATGGTGACAGCCATGTCCCTATCCTAAGGCCCTTTCCAGATGTGCATCCACGCTTCTCTCGCAGGCAGTGGGGATGCTAGGGCCAAGAGCATTTCGCTCCATGCGGTCTTTTTCCACCGTGCTGCGCAGACTAGCTCAGGCAAGCGGCAGCAGCATTCCACAAAGCGACTCAGATTTCCCAACGAATGCTGTGCTTTCCCAGAGGAGGAGCCTGGTCAAAGAGGCTTTCCCTGAAGGGTGGTATCTCCCACCTTGAGACTTGGCCTAGGCAAGCAGGAGCAGCAGCCCACAGAACCGACTCTGATTTCTAAACAAACGGAGAGCGTGACACTTGTCTTCCCACCTGCCCGCTATTGTTGCAATGCATGCTCTCCTGTTTCATGACCTTTCGTTAAGACTGTTTCCACAGGCACAACCACGCTTCTCTCTCCAGTAGAGGGGATGCCCGGGCAAGAGGATTTCGCTCCATGCGGGTTTCTTACACCGAGCTTCGGAGACTATGTTCAGGCAAGCGGCATCAGCATCGCACTGAATCGACTCTGTTTTCCCCAAGAATGTTGTGCTTTCCTAGAGGGGATGCTCTGGCAAGGAGGCTTTCGCTCTATGCGGGATTCTACCATCGTGCTGCCAATACGAGGCTCAAGCAAGCAGCAACAGCAGCCCAGAGAACCGACTCTTTTTTCCCAGTGACTGCTGTGCTTTCGCAGAGGTTTTCAGCTTGGCCTGAGCCGCACTTTGCTGCTGCTTCCTCAGCAAGGCTTTGGGCGTTTGCTCTGTCACGTCAGGGAAGGAAATCTGCGGGAGAGCTGGTGCCTCTTGGGCTTTGCTCTCCCAGGCTCCATGGTCGCACCCTGGGTTCACCGTGCCAGGCTGAACTTCGCAGACACAGCCACCACCCTGCAGCAGCGTGCGTGGTCTAGGATGACACTCCTGCCAACTGCCATCTCCTGGCGTATTAAGGCTTGGCTTTTTGCTCTGGAGTTCGGGCGGACTCGGGGACTAGGCCAGTGCCTTCCCCATAGGAAAGGAGAGACGAGAGGAACCCTGCACAGTGCCCTTGAACTGGGATGGGGAGCTGTGGGGGACTGTGTCCTCTTCTTCCCCGACACACCCCCTGCCACCCCCAACGCTGCCACCTCTTGGAGGAAGGTGGCATCAGGCTGCTTTTTCTTCCAGGGAGCTGGATGTACAA